>NC_053022.1:321165354-321448640 GCF_003073215.2 Triticum urartu
AGAACACTGGACTTGATACATATCTTGATACCTTGGGCATCACACATGAATTTTCAGCCCCGTACACGCCACAGCAGAATGGCGTCGTCGAACGCAAGAACAGAACACTCATTGAGATGGCCAGAACGATGCTAGATGAATACAAGACTCCAAGAAAATTCTGGCCTGAAGCCATTGACACTGCATGCCATACAATCAACCGTTTTTATCTTCACAAGCTTCTGAACAAGACATCTTATGAACTCCTAACTGGCAAGAAGCCAAATGTCAGTTACTTCAGAGTATTTGGTGCAAGGTGCTGGATCAAGGACCCACACCACACCTCAAAGTTTGCACCAAAAGCACATGAGGGTTTTATGCTTGGATATGGAAAGGATTCGCACTCCTACAGAGTCTTCAATCTCTTTCATTACAAAGTGGTTGAAACAGTGGATGTGTGGTTCGATGAGACCAATGGTTCACAAAGAGAGCAACTGCCAAATGTGCTAGATGAAGTTCCATCTAGTGAATCAATCAAGCTAATGGGAACTGGAGAGATTATACCTTCTGAAGCTCATCCTGAAGAAGAACTTATCATCTCAGCACCTGATCCACATGAAGACAATGCTCAGCCTGAAGACATTCCTCCCAACAACAACACAGATCAGCAAGAGCAAAGTCTTCGCCCTGTACATCCTCGTGTTGCCAATGAAGTGCAGATTGACAAAATAATTGACAGCATCAATGCACCTGGTCCACTCACTCATTCAAGGGAAACTCAGCTGGCAAATTTCTGTGGGCACTTCGCATTCGTCTCAATTACAGAACCCAAGAAAGTTGAAGAAGCCTTCATGAAACCTGAATGGATTCAAGCTATGCAAGAAGAGCTTCAACAGTTTGAGCTGAACAATGTATGGGAACTGGTTAAGCGTCCTGATCCACGGAAGCACAATATAATAGGCACCAAATGGATATACCGCAACAAGCAAGATGAGCATGGACAAATTGTCAGAAACAAAGCTCGTCTCGTTGCTCAAGGATATACTCAAGTGGAAGGCATTGATTTCGATGAAACATTTGCTCCCGTGGCTAGACTTGAAGCCATACGTATACTGCTGGCCTATGCAAATCATCATAACATACTTCTATATCAAATGGATGTGAAGAGTGCCTTTCTCAATGGCAAGATTGAAGTAGAAGTGTATGTTGCACAACCGCCTAGGTTTGAAGATCCAAAACATCCTGACATGGTATACAAGCTTAACAAGGCACTGTATGGCCTCAAACAAGCCCCTCGGGCCTGGTATGACACACTCAAATATTTCCTGAAGAGCAAAGGCTTCATACCTGGTTCCCTAGATCCCACTCTCTTCACGAAGACATATGATGGTGAACTGTTTGTGTGCCAAATTTATGTGTATGACATTATCTTCGGCTGCACCAATCAGAAGTACAGTGAAGAGTTTGGCTATATGATGCAAGAGCAATATCAGATGTCTATGATGGGGGAGCTTAAGTTCTTCCTCAGTCTTCAAATACGACAACAACGCAACGGCATCTTCATATCTCAAGAGAAGTATCTCAAAGAGTGCCTGAAGAAGTTTGGTATGCAAGACTGCAAAGGCTTCACAACACCAATGCCAGCCAAACATCATCTGGGTCCCGACGACAATGGTAAAGAGTTCGATCAAAAGGTATACCGCTCCATGATTGGTTCTTTGCTTTATTTATGTGCATCTAGGCCAGATATTATGCTTAGTGTTTGCATGTGTGCTCAATTTCAAGCGGCACCAAAGGAGTCGCATCACTTAGCTGTGAAGCGAATTCTTCGATATTTGGCTCACACCCCAACTCTCGCATTATGGTATCCAAAGGGCTCAGAGATTGATCTGGTTGGATTCTCGGATGCTGATTATGCTGGTGACAAGGTTGATCGGAAGTCTACATCAGGCACATGCCACTTTCTGGGACGATCACTTGTATGTTGGTCTTCAAAGAAGCAGAACCGTGTATCCCTCTCCACTGCTGAATCTGAATACATTGCTGCTGGATCTTGCTGCGCTCAGCTTCTGTGGATGAAGCAAACTCTCAAGGACTATGGCATTCATCTGAAGCAAGTGCCACTTTACTGCGACAACGAAAGCGCCATCAAGATTGCCAACAACCCAGTTCAGCACTCAAAGACAAAGCACATAGAAATTCGTCATCACTTTCTCAGAGATCATGTTGTGAAGGAAGATATTGATATCATACACGTCAACACTGAAGAGCAATTGGCAGATATCTTCACCAAGCCCTTGGATGAGAAGAGATTTTGCAAGTTATGGTGTGAGCTAAATATCCTGGAATCCTCAAATGTCCTGTGATCAGGCACACACCCTAACACTTATGCATATTGATGACTTAGATGTGCAACACACGAAGTAACGTATATCTTCAATCAATGAAGAGATACATTCTAAGTGTGAATACATTAATGTGGAATTTGACTTCAGAGCGGCACGATAATTGTGCGCCGTGTCTGGGTCTAATACCTCCTATACGATGGGTAACGCCACCACCAAACGTTCTATTTTGAAGTGTTTCACTCATGGCGTTACCTTGCAATGTCTTCACATTTGGTTTGGCTTCAATCTCAACATGTCTTCATGATTATCGTCACTATGTTGATTATATATATATATATATACTAGTGTTCTGTCCTCTACAGCATTCACTTATAGCTATGTCTTCTTGTTTGAATCTTTTGAACTAAGTGAATGTGATCGGACCCTAACCTCTCTATGCTTTCTATCTCAAATTCTATCTCTCCAAGTCATATGCATTCTATTGAAACTGTCGAATGTCTTCTCTGCGCCCTTGACAACAGAAGACACAGAGACAACCTTTAAGTCCGTTTTCAATGCTCATTCATCCACATGACATCTGGAGAAGTAGGAACGACCACCCGACAATCCAGGCGTGCGTGGGACGTGGAACAAACCCCAAAATTCCGCATGATGGCCACGTGTCACTCAGATGCGAATCGCCAGGGGCACCTGTATAATAGCGCAGTGCCGCCCCTGTACCTATAAATACACACTTACAGCGGTCATTATCCCTTCTTCCACCCTCGCACGAACCCTAGCGCCACCGCTAGCCCTCGACGACGCCGGCGATGAAGCGCTTTGCTGCCGCAACCTCTCCGACGCCGTCTTCACGCCGATCGCGGACATCGTCCTCTCCGCCATCGCCGTAGGTTTCCTCCGTCGCCAAGTTAGGGCACGGAAGATTGAACTGCTCGGCCTCATCTCCCACTCCGTCTAGCAGTTCTTGGTGTGGTAAATAAAACTCCCTTTTACAGCACTGTTGATCCTATGAACTTATCACTTTCTACCACAAGCAGTTTCTGTTCACACAAGTTAGATCTCCCTCATACTGCATCTCATAACATGCCTAGTATATTCACTTGTGCTTCACAAAGTAGTTAGATTCCTCACTTGTACTGATCTGTCGATTTGTACAAATCTGGAACCAACTTCTTATCTATGAGTGAATGTCTTCGCACGATGAGGTCAATGTCTTCTAAACTGATTTATCTTCCAAATCTTCTGAGAATGCATATGACCTCTTCCCCTTCCCTCGCACCTTAATGCTGTCACAGGTACATGTCCGTGGGGAATCCTTTGGTTCTCATAGTCTGCATTCATTTGCAGAATTCTTACAGCATCACATAAATTCTCCTGAAGCCAGTTCCTGTTGGTCCAGCAAGAGAAAGCCTTTGAAGCCTTTGAACGTCTTGAAGCCTTTCAAGTTAAAGTTTATGGCTTCAGAGAAAGCAGCAAGGAAGGGGGGCAGACAGCGTCGTGGCGGAACATCCAGAGATCTGCCAGATGAACTCGCAGAAATATACAAGACAGATCCTGAAGAGGATTACAGTCAGCGCAAGACCCGAATCCAATGGATTTGATGATATTGGGCAGAACAATGGTTCAAATACCGCTTCACAACCTAGGAGTATGATGAGAAAAGTGCCATCAAAAGACCGTGGGGAGAATTCCTATACAAGGATCTTCTACCCAGGTCCAGAGATGAAGCCATTGCCCAAGGCTTCTATCCATGCATGGTCCGTGGGCCACAGCTTGCAAATGCACATCCGTCATCACTACTCTGGTGTCGTGACGACAATCTATTCAAGCGCAACTTTCAGTTTGCCCAAAACTCAGCGAAGCAGAACAAGAAGAAATTTGGGTTAGACTTCAACCCTGGTCCCTCAGCACCAAGGGCAGATGGCACACGCGAGGCAGAACCAAATGTCATCGGTCCTTATGCCAACCTTGAAGGCCTCATCACCCGCATCTTAGTTCAAGGGACTGCAGTGAATGAGCCTCCACCTGACTCTGAATCAGAAGAAGCTCCTGCAATGCTGAAGCCAAACAAGATGAATAAGCCTAAGGCTTCAAAGTCTGCCCCTTCACCCAAAATTTCAAGGGCGAAGCCACTGGCAACTGCACCTCCTGAAGACAGTGTGCCGTCTGAAGACTTATCACGCGTCTCAAAGCCCCAGAAGGCCAAAGTGCCTCTGCCACACAGCGGCCAAGAGCTCACAGCTGCTGCCATTCTGCGCAATGATGACATTGACCTGTCAAGTGATGAAGACCTAGCAGATGACGCTCTTGAGCAACTCATCAAGAGCAAAGAAGAAGCAGAAATCTTCAATGATCTGCCACTCTTTGATGTAACCATCATCCACAACTTCATTGACGAGTGGTTTGACACGCCCAACATCAGCTTTGATGATCTGCAGCTGCCCATTGGCCTCAGTGTCGCCTTCCAAGGAGCCATTGCTTCAGAACTAGCCATCGCCCAGCGCATTGTTGAACTGAAGCAGAAGATTGACTATGAAAAAGCTTAGTTCAAGAAGCATATGGCCAAGCTCAGCGTGCAAGAAATGAAGAACTTCAAGATCATGATGCACGAGCTCAAGGAAAACTTTCTGAAGAAACGTGCAGAAGCTCAGGGTTCGCGTGAGCGCATGAAGACTCTGGCTGACAGATGCGTGCAAGCCTATAATGAGGCTGAAAAACGCAAGGCACTTGGGCATCCTGGCATCGACCCCAGGATGGCCGCAAAGAAGAAGAAGCCTGTTACAGCTGAACCTGATGCACCAAGGCAGGAAGCAGTTCCAATTGTCTTCCCCACAAGAATGACTGGCTCGAAGCCAAAAAGCAGGTCAACAGCTTCAGAGCTCAAGAAGACGAGGACTGCTGAGGCTGAAGCGAGGAAAAGGAAATATCCTGAAGCCTCTCCTACTGCCCCCTCTAAGAAGAAGAGGAAGACCAAGAAAGATCGGGCTGCCCCCATAGCGCCCTTGATTGTTGAACCCCTTTCTGTGGTCTATCCTGAAGCTGAACGCCAACTGACTGTCCATGAGCCTGCTTCCACAGAGGCTCATGCAGCTAAAGACATTCCAGCAGCTGATCCCATCACTTCTGAAGAAATTGGTCAACATGACAATGTAGAAGATGATGCGGTCCTTCCTCAGCAATACAATAGCGAACTCATCAGCATTGGTCGTCCATTGACGCCAATTGCCCAGGATGCCTCATGGGCGGATCGCCCACAAGAGGAAGAATACAATGAGGCCCAGCCCACTCAATCTCCACAGGCGTCGCCCGCGTTGCGCAGGCTTCGCAAAGGTCCAAGGCCTCAAGTCTCTGCTGAAGACATTCCGGCTGCATCAGCCGAAGACGATGAAGTACCCCAAGTTCCCCCGTCTCACCAAGAAGCAGTTCTTACGGAGAACGTGCTTGTGTCCGACCCTCCAGCTCGTCAAGTGAAGGATGAAAATCGTGAGGCTGCCACAACTAACAATGAAGCTAATGCGGAGCTCACCCCACCAAAAGCATCAGAAGACAGCGAAGCCACTGATCCTGACACTTCTGTTCCCGAGTCTGCTGTCGGTCCCCAATTCGACTATTATGTTGAGCACAGGCCTCAGGTACAGAAGCCAATCCAAGACTGCCAAGGTTCCCAGGTCCTGCATCAGCACCTGGCTCCTTCAACATCAATGGCTTCAGGGCAGACAATACATTCTTCAATAGCTCCAAGAACCCCTACTCACAAGAAAGGATTTCATCAGATCGGTTCTGGAGCTATCCTCAGCGTAGCTACTACTCATGCATACTGTACAACCAAGGTCACATCTTCCCACACAAGCGCCTTGACGTTGAAGCTATAGCTGGTCTGCCCTGCCTAGAAGAAGCTTTGGATTGCTTCAAGCAAGTTGGACTGCTGCCATTCATAACTGACCAAGAGCATTGGAATGAAGAGCTGCTGCTCTAATTCTATGCCACACTCCACATCCGTGGGTACAACAGAGATCCGAAGACTTGGGCCCTGGAGTGGATGACCGGAAATGTTCATCACGAAGCCAATGCATTTGACATCATTGAGCTCACTGGCTTGCCCACTCCTGGTGATCTCTTCGAGCAAGGCTGTCAGCTGCATACTGAAGCTATTGAGAGCATCTTTCAGAGGCCTGAACCTAATATGAGTCAGATGCTCAGCATGATGAAGCCATTGCCCCAAGATGCTGCTTATCCCACAGAGTTCTTCGTTGAAGACCTTGAGTATCTACCAAGAACCATCTATCACATCATCAGGCGGACTCTCTGGCCCATTAAAGGACACTCTCCAAATGCCAAGATTGAGGGTGCAATGAAGACTTTGATATTCTATATCCTTCATGGCAAATGCTTCAATGCACAGGACTTCTTCATTCGCCAACTTGCTGCATCAGGCTTTGATCTGTTTGGTTTGAAGTTCTACGCCCCTTGGGTAATGCGGCTGATCAAACTTCACTCTGCTATCTCGTATCAGCCCTCAGCCAGCAACCATTGTATCTTCTTGCCTGATGTGGATACCTCTGCTGAAGCCATCTATCCTGAGCCTGCCAAGCAACCTCTAAGTCTTCAGAATGCAGAACACCAGAGCTTCACTCAAAACATTGAAGGAGTTGAAGCAGTCTCTCGGGTGTATCCTTTGGCTGGCACTACACGTGCACCACGCCCTGCTTCCACTGAAGCCACTGATAGCACAACTGCTCCAAGACCCAAGAAGCGCACTCGTGTTCTCAATGACCGAGAGCTTCTTGTGGCCCTTCATCAAAAACAAGATAGGCATCATGACTGGCTGAAGCGTCAGATGAAAAGCCTCTTGGTGGATGTTAATCGCATTTGAAATCTTGCCACCAAGAATGCTTTCGTTACCCATGAAACATGTCGCCGTACATGGAAAGGGCTAACGATGATGTGTTCTGAAGCTGATCTTCAAGAGGATGGCTTCACTGAGCGATTCAAGTTTGACTCCACACTTCCTAAAAGGGCTGTGCTGCGAGGAACACCATCCCTTGAAGACTCTGAGTTTTCTTCCTCTGCTGCCACAGTGACTGCCAGAGTTATCGAGGATGAAGATGATGCTAATTCACCGCCACCTCCTTCAGCACACATCGATACTGCTCCAAGTTCGTCTGCACCGCCACACACCACCGAAGACCCTGCTACTTCACCTACTCCTCATGGGACCGAGTAGATGCTCTATGTCTTCAAACCTTTTTGGTCCTCACTGACAAAAGGGGGAGAAGCATATGAGGTTGATAGTCTTCAAGCGGGTCCATATGGGCGGGTGCTTTATATTTTGCTATATTTTGCTTCGTGCTTACAACTCTCGTTTTGCTACATTTGGTTCTTTGAGTTGTAACACTTAAACTCGATGGTCGTCTGCTACTTATTTGCCAACTTGTTTGCGATGATAAATTCCGCTTGTGCGACGATAAATTCCGCACTTAGATCATTCTGCAGACTTTCATTATGCATGTCATTATCTTCATATACTTTCACATGCATAGTGGAATGTCATCATAAGGTGAAGTGGATCTCCACAAGTACAACCTGCCATGTGCATTTGCATTCCAAAAGCAAATTACTTATATGCACATCTTCAGGGGGAGCCCTTGCAACTTATGAAGACAATTCCTTATCCTTTAAAATTTCACAGACTATATTCCCCGTTGAAAACTTCAACTAGTTTGTCATCAATCACCAAAAAGGGGGAGATTGTAAGTGCATCTAGTGCCACCCCTAGTTGGTTTTGGAGTATTGACGACAAACCTAGTTGAGGGACTAATGTGTTTGTGAGAATTGCAGGATAACACAGGTAGAAGTCCCTCATTGATTCGGGTTTTTTCCTACCAGAGATGACCCCTAAAAATGTACGAAGACATTGAAGTCAATGGTGGTATATGAAGATATTCACATTGAAGACTATGACAAGAGAGAGAATACACCACGTGAAGCCTATGGAACTCGAAGACTTAGATGTTCTCTTTCATTTTGTGTTGAGTCATAGGAACCACTGTACTGTTAAGTGGGATCCAAAAGAACCAGTCAGAATGACTGAAGTGATGCCTAATTAAAAACCTATGTCTTCAAGTGAAGACTATGAGAGCAAATCTTGTCCAGAGTCGGACAAGTCAGCTTTGCTTGTAGCCCAAGTAAAGTTGCCGTGTGGGTTTGAAATCTGACCATTGGAACACATGTCAGTTCCTTAGTGACCCAGGGTCATTTTGGACAAATCAGGTCGGGTTGCCAAGTGACTATAAATAGTCCACCCCCTACAACCATAAACGGTGGGCTGCTCAGATTCAGTGCACGGCTTTTGTCGTTTGAGAGCAACCCACCTCGAAGCCTTTGAGAGAGAATACCTTGCAAGGATAAAGCCCTAACCATCCAGAGCCAGAGAGAATTGGGCATCACTTAAGTCTTCTTGTCTGAGTGATCTGAAGACTTATTACACTTGAGGACTGTGCATCCTCCAGTCGGTTAGGCGTCGCGTTCTGAGCATCCAAGAGACATTGTGGATTGCCGGTGAACGAAGTCTGTGAAGGTTTGGGAGTCTACCTTGAAGACTTACCAGAGTGATTGGGCGAGGTCTGTGTGACCTTAGCTCAAGGAGAATACGGTGAGGACTGGGTGTCCTGAGCTACGTGTTCAGGACTGGGTGTCCGGGACTGTGTGTCCTAAGGTTTAAATACCTAGCCACTCCAACCAGACGTACAGTTGTCATAGCAACTGGAACTGGTCCAACAAATCATTGTCTTCAACGAGTCACTGGTTTCATCTTCACTTCCCTTTACTTACTGTTATTCGTTGTGAAGTAATTGCATGTTTGCTCTATCTTTTGTCTTCACAACGTGAATGTATGATCTGTTTGGCTTCATAATATCTTCCTACCTGATCCTCATTACACTGCAGCTGTTTGTCACTGTGCTTTCACTCTATTGAATACTTGACCATGGCTTGCCTAGTGTAGTCTACCTTCCGCTGCATAGTAATAGGCATATCTCTACTGTTTGTCTTCATAACTTCCACGTTTTGAAGACTTTCATAAAAATCGCCTATTCACCCCCCTCTAGTCGATATAACGCACTTTCACCTTCTCACCCGTAGCGATGCTTAAGTCCGTCTAAATAATGTTAGCTATTGCCGCATTTTATGATTATGAAATTTGGCAAATGGATGTAAAAACTGCATTCCTGAATGGATTTCTGGAAGAAGAGTTGTATATGATGCAACCTGAAGGTTTTATCGATCCAAAAGGTGCTAACAAAGTGTGCAAGCTCCAGCGATCCATTTATGGACTGGTGCAAGCCTCTCGGAGTTGGAATAAACGTTTTGGTAGTGTGATCAAAGCATATGGTTTTATACAGACTTTTGGAGAAGCCTGTATTTACAAGAAAGTGAGTGGGAGCTCTGTAGCATTTCTAATATTATATGTGGATGACATATTGTTGATTGGAAATGATATAGAATTTCTGGATAGCATAAAAGGATACTTGAATAAAAGTTTTTCAATGAAATACCTCGGTGAAGCTGCTTACATATTGGGCATCAAGATCTATAGAGATAGATCAAGACGCTTAATTGGACTTTCACAAAGCACATACCTTGACAAAGTTTTGAAGAAGTTCAAAATGGATCAAGCAAAGAAAGGGTTCTTGCCTGTATTACAAGGTGTGAAGTTGAGTAAGACTCAATGCCCGACCACTGCAGAAGATAGATAGAAAATGGAAGATGTTCCCTATGCTTCAGCCATAGGCTCTATCATGTATGCAATGTTGTGTACCAGACCTGATGTGTGCCTTGCTATTAGTTTAGCAGGGAGGTACCAAAGTAATCCAGGAGTGGATCACTGGACAGCGGTCAAGAACATCCTGGAGTACCTGAAAAGGACTAAGGATATGTTTCTCGTTTATGGAGGTGACAAAGAGCTCATCGTAAATGATTAAGTTGATGCAAGCTTTGACACTGATCCGGACAATTCTAAATCGCAAACCAGATACGTGTTTATATTAAACGGTGGAGCTATCAGTTGGAGCAGTTCTAAATAGAGCGTCGTGGCAGGATCTACATGTGAAGCAGAGTACATTGCTTCTTCAGAAGCAGCAAATGAAGGATTCTGGATGAAGGAGTTCATATCCGATCTAGGTGTCATACCTAGTGCATCGGGTCCAATGAAAATCTTTTGTGACAATACTGGTACAATTGCCTTGGCAAAGGAATCCAGATTTCACAAGAGAACCAAGCACATCAAGAGACGCTTCAACTCCATCCGGGATCAAGTCCAGGTGGGAGACATAGACATTTGCAAGATACATACGGATCTGAATGTTGCAGACCCATTGACTAAGCCTCTTCCACGAGCAAAACATGATCAGCACCAAGGCTCCATGGGTGTCAGAATCATTACTGTGTAATCTAGATTATTGACTCTAGTGCAAGTGGGAGACTGAAGGAAATATGCCCTAGAGGTAATAATAAAGTTATTATTTATTTCCTTATATCATGATAAATGTTTATTATTCATGCTAGAATTGTATTAACCGGAAACATAATACATGTGTGAATACATAGGCAAACAGAGTGTCACCAGTATGCCTCTACTTGACTAGCTCATTGATCAAAGATGGTTATGTTTCCTAGCCATGGACATGAGTTGTCATTTGATTAACGGGATCACATCATTAGGAGAATGATGTGATTGACTTGACCCATTCCGTTAGCTTAGCACTTGATCGTTTAGTATGTTGCTATTGCTTTCTTCACGACTTATACATGTTTCTATGACTATGAGATTATGCAACTCCCGTTTATCGGAGGAACACTTTGTGTGCTACCAAACATCACAACATAACTGGGTGATTATAAAGGTGCTCTATAGGTTTCTCCGAAGGTACTTGTTGAGTTGGCGTATTTCGAGATTAGGATTTGTCACTCCAATTGTCGGAGAGGTATCTCTGGGCCCTCTCGGTAATGCACATCACTATAAGCCTTGCAAGCATTGTAACTAATAAGTTAGTTGCGGGATGATGCATTACAGAATGAGTAAAGAGACTTGCCGGTAACGAGATTGAACTAGGTATTGAGATACCGACGATCGAATCTCGGGCAAGTAACATACCGATGATAAAGGGAACAATGTATGATGTTATGCGGTTTGACCGATAAAGATCTTCGTAGAATATGTGGGAGCCAATATGAACATCCAGGTTCCGCTATTGGTTATTGACCGGAGACGTGTCTCGGTCATGTCTACATAGTTCTCGAACCCGTAGGGTCCGCACGCTTAAAGTTCGGTGACGATCGGTATTATGAGTTTTTGTGTTTTGATGTACCGAAGGTAGTTCGGAGTCCTAGATATGATCACGGACATGACAAGGAGTCTCGAAATGGTCGAGATGTAAAGATCGATATATAGGACGACTATATTCGGACACCGAAAGTGTTCCGGGTGATTTCGGAGGGAACCGGAGTGCCGGAGGGTTACAGGAACCCCCCGGGAGAAGTAATGGGCCTTATGGGCCTTAGTGGAGAGAGAGAGGGCTGTCCTAGGGCAGGTCGTGCGCCCCTCCCCCTCTGGTCCGAATTGGACTAGGAGAGGGGGGGGGGCGGCGCCCCCCTTTCCTTCTCCCTCTCCCCCGTCCTTTCCCCCTCCTAGTAGGAGTAGGAAAGAGGGGAGTCCTACTCCTACTAGGAGGAGGACTCCTCCTCCTGGAGCGCCATAGAGGGACGGCCGGCCTCCCCCCTGCTCCTTTATATACGGGGGCAGGGGGCACCTCTAGACACACAAGTTGATCAGTTGATCTATTCGAGCCGTGTGCGGTGCCCCCCTCCACCATATTCCACCTCGGTTATATCGTAGAGGTGCTTAGGCGAAGCCCTGCGTCGGTAGCATCATCATCACCGTCACCACGCCATCGTGCTGACGAAACTCCCCTGTGAAGCTTTGCTGGATCGGAGCTCGCAGGACATCATCGAGTTGAACGTGTGCAGAACTCGGAGGTGTCGTGCGTTTGGTACTTGGATCGGTCGGATCGTGAAGACGTACGACTACACCAACCGCGTTGTGCTAACGCTTCTGCATTCGGTCTACGAGGGTACGTGGACACACTCTCCCCTCTCGTTGCTATGCATCACCATGATCCTGTGTGTGCGTAGTAAATTTTTTGAATTTTCTACGTTCCCCAACACTGAGTACTACAATCACTTGAATCAAGTGGGAGTTAATCTTCCAGATAAGATAGTGATTGACAGAGTTCTCTAGTCACTATCACCAAGTTACTAGAACTTCATGATGAACTATAATATGCAAGGGATAACGGAAACGATTCCCAAGCTCTTCGTGATGCCGAAATCGACGAAGGTAGAAATCAAGAAAAGCATCAAGTGTTGATGGTTGACAAGACCACTAGTTTCAAGAAAAAGGGCAAAGGGAAGAAGGGGAACTTCAAGAATAACGGCAAGCAAGTTGCTGCTTAAGTGAAGAAGCCCAAGTCTGGACCTAAGCCTGAGACTAAGTGCTTCTACTACAAAGGGACTAGTCATTGCAAGCAGAATTGCCCCAAGTATTTGGCGGATAAGAAGGATGGCAAAGTGAACAAAGGTATATTTGATATTGATGTGTACTTTACTAGTGTTTATAGCAACCCCTCAGTATTTAATACTAGTTTAGTTGCTAAGATTAGTAACTCGAAACGGGAGTTGCAGAATGAACAGAGACTAGTTAAGGGTGAAGTGACGATGTGTGTTGGAAGTGGTTCCAAGATTGATATGATCATCATCGCACACTCCCTATACTTTCGGGATTAGCGTTGAACCTAAATAAATGTTATTTGGTGTTTGCGTTAAGCATGAATATGATTTGATCATGTTTATTGCAATACAGTTGTTCATTTAAAGTCAGAGAATAATTGTTGTTCTGTTTACATGAATAAAACCTTCAATGGTCATACACCCAAGGTGAATGGTTTATTGAATCTTGATCGTAGTGATACACATATTCATAATATTGAAGCCAAAAGATGCAAAGTTAATAATGATAGTGCAACTTATTTGTGGCACTGCCGTTTAGGTCATATTGGTGTAAAGCGCATGAAGAAAAATCCATGCTGATGGGCTTTTGGAATCACTTGATTATGAATCAGTTGATGCTTGCAAACCATGGCTCATGGGCAAGATGACTAAAACTCCGTTCTCCGGAACAATGGAGCGAGCAACAAACTTGTTGGAAATAATACATACTAATGTATGCAGTCCGATGAGTGTTGAGGCTCGCGGCAGGTATCGTTATTTTCCGACCTTCACAGATGATTTGAGCAGATATGGGTATATCTTCTTGATGAAACATAAATCTGAAACATTTGAAAAGTTCAAAGAATTTCAGAGTGAAGTGGAAAATCATGGTAACAAGAAAATCAAGTTTCTACGATCTGATCGTGGAGGTGAATATTTGAGTTACGAGTTTGGTCTTCATTTGAAACAATGCGAAACAGTTTCGCAACTCATGCCACCCGGAATACCACAGCGTAATGGTGTGTCTGAACATCGTAATCGTATTTTACTAGATATGGTGTGATCTATGATGTCTCTTACTAATTTACCACTATCATTTTGGGGTTATGCATTAGAGACAGCTGCATTCACGTTAATAGGGCACCATCTAAATCTGTTGAGATGACGCCATATGAACTGTGGTTTGGCAAGAAACCAAAGTTGTCGTTTCTTAAAGTTTGGGGTTGCGATGTTTATGTGAAAAAGTTTCATCCTGATAAGCTCAAACCCAAATCGGAGAAATGCGTCTTCATAGGATACGCAAAAAGAAACTGTTGGGTACACCTTCTATCACAAGATCCGAAAGGTAAGATCTTTGTTGCTAAGAGTGGATCCTTTCTAGAGAAGAAGTTTCTCTCAAAATAAGTGAGTGTGAGGAATGTAGAACTTGATGAGGTAATTGTACCTTCTCCCTAACTGGAAAGTAGTTCATCACAGAAATCAGTTCTAGTGATCTCTACACCAATTAGTGAGGAAGCTAATGATGATGATCATGAAACTTCAGATCAAGTTACTACCAAACCCCATAGGTCAACCAGAGTAAGATCTGCACCAGAGTGGTATGGCAATCTTGTTCTGGAAGTCATGTTACTTGACCATGACGAACCTACGAACTATGAGGAAGCGATGATGAGCCCAGATTCCGCAAAATGGCTTTAGGACATGAAATCTGAGATGGGATCCATGTATGAGAACAAAGTATGGACTTTGATTGACTTGCTCGATGATCGGTTAGTCATTGAGAATAAATGGATCTTCAAGAGGAAGACGGACGCTGATAGTAGTGTTATTATCTACAAGCTTGAATTGTCGCAAAATGTTTTCGACAAGTTCAAGGTGTTGACTACGATGAGATTTTCTCACTCGTATCGATGCTTAAAAGTCTGTCCGAATCATGTTAGCAGTTGCCACATTTTATGAAATCTGGCAAATGGATGACAAAACTGCATTCCTTAATGGATTTCTTAAAGAAGAGTTGTATATGATGCAACCAGAAGGTTTTGTCGACCCTAAGGTACTAACAAAGTGAGCAAGCTCCAGCGATCCATCTATGGACTGGTGCAAGCATCTCAGAGTTGGAATATATGCTTTGATAAAGTGATCAAAGCATATGGTTTTATACAGACTTGCGGTAAAGCCTGTATTTACCAGAAAGTGAGTGGGAGCACTACAACATTTCTGATAAGTATATGTGAATGACATATTGTTGATCGAAAATAATGTAGAATTTTCTGGAAAGCATAAATGAGTGTTTGAAAGGATTTTTTTCAAAGAAAGACCTCGGGGAAGCTACTTACATATTGAGCATCAAGATCTATAGAGATAGATCAAGACGCTTGATATATTTTCAATGAGTACATACCTTGACAAGATTTTGAAGTAGTTCAAAATGAAACAGTCAATGAAGGAGTTCTTGCCTGTGTTGCAAGGTGTGAAGTTGAGTAAAGACTCAAAACCTGACTACAGCAGAAAATAGAAAGAGAATGAAAAGTCATTCCCTATGCCTCAGTCATAGGTTCAATAAAGTATGCTATGTTGTATACCAGACCTATTGTGTGCCTCACCATAAGTTTGGCAAGAGGGTACAATAGTGATCCAGGAATGGATCACTGGACAACGGTCAAAAATATCCTTAGTGGAATAAGGAAATGTTTCACGGTTATGGAGGTGACAAAGAGTTCGTCGTAAAGAGTTACGTCGATGCAAGCTTTGACACCGATCTGGATGACTCTAAGTCTCGATCTATATACATATTGAGAGTGGGAGGAATTAGCTAGAGTAGCTTCGTGCAAAGCATTGTAAACACAGAAAATTTGCAAAAATACATACGGCTCTGAATGTGGCAGACCCGTTGAATAAATTTCTCTCACAAACAAAACATGATCACTCTTTGGGTGTTAATCACATAGCGATGTGAACTAGATTATTGACTCTAGTAAACCCTTTGGGTGTTGGTCACATGAAGATGTGAACTAATCACATAAAGATGTGAACTATTGCTGTTAAATCACATGACGATGTGAACTAGATTATTGACTCTAGTGCAAGTGGGAGACTGAAGGAAATATCCCCTAGAGGCAATAAGAAAGTTATTATTTATTTCCTTATATCATGATAAAAGTTTATTATTCATGCTAGAATTGTATTAACCGGAAACTTAGTACATGTGTGAATACATAGACAAACTAAGTGTCACTAGTATGCCTCTACTTGACTAGCTCGTTAATCAAAGATGGTTAAATTTCCTAGCCATGGACAAGAGTTGTCGTTTGATGAATGGGATCACATCATTAGAGAATGATGTGATTGACTTGACCCATCCGTTAGCTTAGCACGATGATCGTTTAGTTTGTTGCTACTGCTTTCTTCATGACTTATACATGTTCCTTTGAGTATGAGATTATGCAACTCCCGAATACCGGAGGAACAATTTGTGTGCTACCAAACGTCACAACGTAACTGGGTGATTATAAAGGTGCTCTACAGGTGTCTCCGATGGTACTTGTTGAGTTGGCATAGATCGAGACTAGGATTTGTCACTCCGATTGTCGGAGAGGTATCTCTGGGCCCTCTCGGTAATGCACATCACTATAAGCCTTGCAAGCAATGCAACTAATGAGTTAGGTGTGGGATGATGCATTACAGAACGAGTAAAGAGACTTGTCGGTAACGAGATTGAGCTAGGCATTGAGATACCGACGATCGAATCTCGGGCAAGTAACATACCGATGACAAAGGGAACAACGTATATTGTCATGCGGTTTGACCGATAAAGATCTTCTAGAATATGTAGGAACCAATATGAGCATCCAGGTTCCGCTATTGGTTATTGACCGGAGACGTGTCTCGGTCATGTCTACATAGTTCTCGAACCCGTAGGGTCCGCACGCTTAAAGTTCTGTGACGATCGATATTATGAGTTTTTGTGTGTTTTGATGTACCGAAGGTAGTTCGGAGTCCCGGATATGATCACGGATATGACGAGGAGTCTCGAAATGGTCGAGACGTAAAGATCAATATATTGGATGACTATGTTCGGACATCGGAAGGGTTCCGGGAGGTTTCAGACATATACCGGAGTACCGGGGGTTACCGGAACCCCCCGGGAAGCTATTGGGCCTTATGGGCCTTAGTGGAGAAGAGAGGGCAGCAGGAGGTGGCGCGCGGCCCCCCTTGCCCCAATCCGATTTGGACAAGGGGAAGGGGCGCCCCCCCACTCTCCCCTCTCGTTGCTATGCATCACCATGATTTTGCGTGTGCTTAGGAAATTTTTTGAGTTTACTACGTTCCCCAACAGTCGTCTCGTAGCAGCCCCCATGGCCACCAGCGCCTCCCCTTGCAGCACCAACTCGAGGGCCTCCCCGGCGATGCGGCACCACCGACGGAACCATGCAGCATCCGCGGGTGCGGGGGGATCACGTGTGACGTTGTCTCTCCACGGCGGCGATGAGTAGCTTGACTGGGAGACGAGATGCTCGTAGAAGCACCGGGGGAAAGAAAGATGCTCGCAGCATCAGGTGGCCGTCCTCAACGACGGCGACCGGTGGTCGCCCTCCGCTCACGAGAGAGGGAGATGAGGAGGAGGAGGAGGTCGCTCGGGGGAGAGAAGAGAGCTCGCGTGTGGCCATGAACTCGTGCAGGGGGCGAAGGGATAAGGATGCGACACGGGATGCGAGCCGCTCGATCTAGTCACATCAGACGACGCGTGATGGACCGGTCGAGCGTTCGGCCGGTATGTCGTACGCAAACGTTTCCCAAAAAAGAACCAGGAAATCCATTTTTAGGGGTTTTTTCAAAGTTGTTTCATTCGATCGGGAGCAGTGCTTCACGCACGACAGTTACGAAACACAGATGACATGTCATGTCCCACCATCCAAGCGCAAGGCTAAACAACCACTACCGGTTGGATTAGGCCTCTCCCAGTGCTCCACCTTGTATAGATGCTAAGCCTGCCATGTAGGCAAAAAAAACTGATGTGGCAAGATAATTAAAAAGAAAAAGATGAGTGTGGTGACCCAGGAAGAAACAATGACAAGCACGATAACCTAGGCAAAACACTCAAATGGAAAAAGTCCACCAATGCATAAAAAACTTTAGTTACAAATTCATTAAATGAAAGTTAAAAACCTATACTTGGGGTTTTAGTTGTTAAAGTTTTTAATGTGCCAATGTATTGGAAGTAGCCTTAGCCATCGTTTCAGCATGGCCAAAGTGTGTGAAGCACTTTCGTTCGATCGGTAGGAACCAAACGTCCAAACGACGTGTACACCGACCCGAACCCGGCTCGTGGGGCCCACGAACACGGCCCGATCGATCGGTGACGCACGCACGCACCACTTTCGTCGAAATCGTGAGACTGGACAGCGAGAATTGCAGAGAGAGGAAGAAAATAAAGGAAGAGCAAAAAGGAGAAACCCGGAGGCCGGAATCCCAATCGATCGAAGGAAGAGAGCTGGGGGATCGCGGCGCCGGCGGCCGGCGGGGGGAGAACCGGAGGGGAGCCGTGGAGCGATCAGGGGGGCATCTGCGCCCGATGTGGGCGTGGGGCCTCGCCGAGCGCGCCATCGCCGGCCTCCTCGGCCCCGCCGGCGCGAATGGCGGTCGCTGGAACACCGCCGTCGCCGTCGGGGTCACGGCCGCGGCCGGCATCGCGCTAGTCGCCATCGTCGTCTCCTCCCGCAGGTTCGCCACCACCAGACCCAAACCCTCACCCCCTTCTGCTAAAGGCGGTCCTGTGCTTCGTCCCCTTAGTTGCATACGCGCGTTCTGGATGCAGGGGCGGGATCAAATCGCCGTGGCGGCGGCGGAGGAAGCGCGCGCTTGGGCCCAAGGAATGGCGCAGCTTGTTCACGCCGGAGGGGAAGTTTTACGACGGCGGCGTCAAGCTACTGAAGAGAGTTCGGAACGGAGTAAGATATAGTGAAGCTTAGTTTGTTTGTTACAGTATTTCCTTGCTATCTTGTGAGTTCCTGATGTAGCTTAGGAAGCCATCATATTGAGCTGTCTGCTTTCGTGACAGGGGGTTGAGCCGAGCATCAGAGCAGAGGTCTGGCCGTTCCTTCTGGGAGTGTAAGTACTTTTGTTAGTATGTAAATGTGGAAATTAGTGTTTTCCACAGGATTTTCCCAGGCCACCTTTCCCCCGCTCCTGTCCATTTGTAGTATCAAAACTATTGCGTGCAGTTTTAGATTGATTCTAAACTAAGTAGATGAAGGAAAACTTATGAATACACCAAATTTGCACATAGTTCAGCCCTTCTCTGGTAGGCACAGCATGACTCGATATCTTATCACAGTAAGAGATACCCTCCGTCCCATAATATAAGAGCGTTTTTTACACTACACTAGTGTAAAAAACGCTCTTATATCATGGGACTGAGGGAGTACATCGTGGAAATTTTATGTACTTAGTCACATGTGTTTTTTTTTGGTAGTCAGAGTGTTTGCCTCGAGTAATTGGAATTTTCGACTCTCGTGCAGTTATAGCCTGAATAGTTCAGAAGCTGAAAGGGAAGCAATTAAGGCCCATAACAGGTGCACCATTTTTTCAACCATCTATGTTTCATGACTCCAGTCCATGTTTGTCCACAGTCTCACTATATTTCTTTACCACTACAGAAACACATTGCCCCTTAATTAAGGAACACTTAAGTGTTTGCAAATGTTATTTTCATGGGGTCTAGTGTAAAACATGACAGTATTGGATGATTTATGTAGGAAGGGATATATGCTCTTGAGGAAACATTGCCTGCGAAAAAACAATGAAGAAAGCAAGCGATCAATCAACCGCAAAGAGAGCATTAGTTCTGGCAAAGTCAAAGAATCTGTTACTTCTGTTGGATCCGAAGAACCTGAAAAAGTAAGCGTGGATGATCATATCACGAGTGAGGAAGAAAATCCTTGTGTCATTTCAGAGCAAGAAATGCAGGATAAGACAGGTAAAGCAATTCCAGAGAATCAGGCGGATGAAAGCCTCTGTTCATCTAGTTCACGCGATGAGGATGAGAGTCAGAAAAGTGATGTGACCCATGTGGAAGCGTCCCGTGATGATGTCGCCTCTGTGGACCAGTCTTCAGTTGAGGATGAAGAAGAAAGTATGCCCCTGCCCAAATATTCAAACGCAGGAGGAAATATAGAAGCTGAAACTAAGTTATCTAAGGATGCCCGTCCTGTGAAGTCTGCACGGACAGTTGAGGATTTTGAGACATGGCAACGGATAATTCGTTTGGATGCAGTTCGTGCTAATAATGAATGGGTTTCCTACTCTCCATCGCAAGCTGCGGTTACCAGGGAGAAGGCAATTGACTCTGCTTCAGCTGTTTGTCTCAAAGACTATGACCACTTGGAAGCACATAGGATCCATCATGCGTCACGCCTTGTTGCAATACTTGAGGCGTACGCAACCTATGACCCAGAAATCGGTTATTGCCAGGGCATGAGTGACCTCCTTGCACCTCTCATTGCTGTGCTGGAGGAAGACGATGAAGCCTTCTGGTGCTTTGCCGGTTTCATGAGGAAAGCCCGCCACAACTTCAGACTCGACGAAGTGGGTATTCGCAGGCAACTCAACATGGTCTCCAAGATAATAAAAACCAAGGACTTCCATCTTTACAGGCACTTGGAGATGCTTGAAGCGGCAGACTGCTTCTTCGTCTATAGAATGGTGGTTGTGATGTTCCGGAGGGAGCTCACCTTCGAGCAGACCCTCAGCCTGTGGGAGGTGATGTGGGCCGACCAGGCAGCGAGGCGTGCTGGGATCGCACGATCGTCCTGGGGAAAACTTCGGCTTGGAGCCCCTCCAACTGATGACCTGCTGCTGTATGCAATTGCAGCCAGTGTACTGGAGAAGAGGAAATTGATAATAGAGAGCTATAGCAGCATGGATGAGATCATTAGGGACTGTAACAGCATGGCGGGGCAGCTGGACATTTGGAAGCTCCTGGACGACGCCCATGATTTAGTGGTGACCGTACAAGACAGGATCGAGTAGCTGGGATCTGCCCATGCTTATATTTGTATGATTGGTCCTGGCAGTTATCACGTTATCATATGTCTGTTATATACAATATCTTGTATGAGGTTATGGATAGAAACATTTTTGGTCTTGTTTTTTGGTGTGCCCTCTCTCTGCATGTGACTGTTCTTTGCACAGAGCAGATTTGTGGATCTTGTCATCTGTTGCTACTTCTTGGACTGTGGATGCTGGATACAATTTGGTCTTGCAGTGTATTTGTAACTAGAAAAAAGCCTTGTGCCTCAAGGGTGGTGTGGAGGGAAATATATCTCAATGTCCTGAAAGACGTTTAGTTCAGTTACTGCAGAGGGTGTATTCAGGAAGGGATTCTGCCTTCATAAAATAAACATGGAATTTCCGATAATCGAATTGATCAACTGGCCCAGGCTGTCACTTGCATGCTTTATAAGTGCTGCTCAACTCTTTTAGGCGTGTATAACTGCAAGAATATGCTCAATATATAGTGAAACGGACAGACAAATTATGTGGGAACATCACTGCAATGTATGATGTCCATATTTATTCTGAAATTGACATTGTTTAATAGCATAGCAATATTCCCACCATCCTCAATTGTAGACACTCCATCAGCTAAAAAAAATATGTAGAGACTCCACCATATGTTGAGAATGTAAACATAATTCGAGTAATCTGGGCATACATATGGATGTTTCAAATTGAGAGTGCCTTGTATGATCAATGAGACAACACACTGCCACCCAACGAGTACCATCATTATGTTGTTCTAACTCAAACCAGCCAACCAATACCATTATTATGCTGTTCTAACTCAAACCATATTACTTGAAAGCTATTTCTCCGAAGCAACTCGCCAACAACAGCCTACTCAGATTTGCTGTAGTGCCGGATACCAAATGCAAGCCCCAAGATTAAAATGGGAACAAGAAACTGCAGGATCTTGATGAGGAGGTCGCTATCCTTGGCCTGGACATGGGACCCTTGCTGAGGAGGTACGAATGTACGCTTTGCTGGGATGGTTGAAGCATCAATTTCCCCGATGTGGTACTTCTCCATCATCTCCCTTGCGGAATCACTGTGTCCGATATCTTCGAAATCGCTGGTTGCATCTTTCCCTGGTTATATTGGAGTAGTGATCAGGTTTGAATATTAAAATCGAAACTGCGCAAGACTTTTGAACTTAGTCTCATCCACAATTATAAATACAACTAAAATGACTCACCGGTTACTGCCAGCAGTACCTCATCTCCACCAGGATGCTCATCCATGAAAGGGGTAACATCATACACCTGAAATGTTACACAACATGAGCTGATATAGTCAGGCATATTTTGCATCACACATAACAGGAATTTCGTCAGGTAAATTTCTCAATTCCTGCTGGGTATTTCTTTTACTCCAACGAAATCTAATCCACTGGGTCCAGAGAAAACTCTAGACCGTATGGCCATACATGCCACACTGGAACATTCAAGGCCACACAATTGAAATGGGTACCAACAAACATATCGGCCACACATACTGCAGAGACACCATTTTGGTGGGGCTACCCAGCATCAACCACGTGCATGTGAATCAATCGCCCTGATACATCTTAATTGACTCATTTCCTTCCACCATGACTAGTTAATATGCACATTGCAGAAGAGGAAGCAGCTTTTCTTCACTGTCTCCCCATACTTGTACTTGATCCTATGAAAGAGCTGTCCAGTTGATAAGATTTTGCTGGAATATCTTTCCCTCAGCACCTCGTCAAGAATGAAATCCTGATATGCGACACGCAAGGCGGATCTTGTACGAGTCGACCGATCTATGTACAATATTGCAGAAGGTGCATGTAACAGCATGGAGTGCACCAAAGGCTAGAAGGCTGTAACTGGTCTGGAATTGGAACGCAGGCTTAAAACAAATCACCTGCTATTTGTCCTCATAGGACTATGTGTTTGGTCAGAGAACATCTCTGTTGACGAACAGATCTGATTGGGCGGAATTGACTTGAGCAAGCTCAACAAGAATACTCAAATTCCACGAGCCCAGCGCCCCAGCAGACTCAGTTTTTCCTCGAGAAGAAGCCTAGCATCTAGAAGTGTTATCTAGCGCAACAGGCTTTGCAGGCGAAGCCTGCGCCGGAACAAGAGGACTAGCCACAGAACTCGCAGGAGAAGTAGATGCTAGGGTAGGAAAACGAAGGAGTGGTAGCGAGCAGGGAAGCATACCTTGCCGGCGATGACGAGCCAGCAGTCCTTGGCGACGTTGTGCTTGGCGACCTCCTCGAAGCCGAACATTTTCTTCTCGCCGGCCATGGCTCGCAACACACGCGCCCACGCTGCCCTGAGGAGGAGAGGCCACGAATTCCACGCCACCAAATAAAAACAATCCCCAAAAAAATCAGTCCTCTTCGGTGTACGCCTAGATCCACGACACGTCGTCGGGAGAAAAGCGGTTGAGGCGCTGTTGGTTGGCCGTCGGGTCGCTCTCACTCACCTGGGAGCGGCCGCGAGGCGAGAAGTCGCCGGTGAGGGGGACGGGCGGGCCGACGGAGTGGCGCACGCACCGAGAGAGGAGGAGGAAATGGATCACGCGCTTTGGACAGCCCCCCGCTCCGCGTGCGTGCGTGCGTGCGCGGTGGCGCCGGAGTCTGCTGTATTTGAGCCCGGCGCGTCCGGCCCCTCCCGCACCCCGTCGCGGCCTTCTTTCCCAAAATGCCCCTCGCGCGGCGGCCCTGGGCCGTTTCCTCCCTTGGGCCTCAACCCTCGGCCGTCGGCCCGTCAGCAGCATTTCGGCACGTCAGCTTGCTGAGTCGCGCCCGCCCGCCTCGGCCTCGGCCTCGGCGATCGCTACCCTTTCCGTTTGCCCGGTCGTACGCGACCGTGTGGCGCGAGGCGAGACACGAGAGGAGAGTGCGCAGTGAGACCGCCAACGCTCGCGCCGCGCCTCCGCCCCAGATCGTGGACCCGACGCCGATCGGCTCGTGCCATGGAGGAGCCCACGCGGCCCGTACCCGCGGACGACAGGGCGGCGGTGGAGGTGGAGGACGAGGCGGGGGAGGAAGAGGAGGAGCCGCCACGATCGGCCACGGCCAAGCAGGAGGAGGCCAAGGCGGCGCTGGGCGCCGAGGGGTCCCAGCCGTTCACCACGCGGCAGCTCGTCGGTGAGATCAAGGAGGACGGCGAGGCGGACGGGGGCGGAGGCGTTGGGGAGGGGGACGGGGTCGGATCCGCCGATGCTGAGGGTTCTTCGTCCAGGTTCGTGCAGACGCGCGTCCTTGTGCCATGATGTCACTCCATTCAGTACTGCATATCGCCGGGACTTGGTTAGGCTGTTTGCCTTGGGTCGTCCTAGTACCGAGCCATTTGGATAATGGAATCCAAATATGTTGTTTGATCGCTTCACGTTGGGGCCTATGCCATCTAGTATGTGAATTGTGCATTCGAGTCGTTGCTCTGTTTTGGTTGTTAGCTGCTGAAATAGTACTACATATTACTGATCAGCTATTCTAGTGTCATTTCGTGTTTCCTATCAGGGTAGCGGCAATTGGCATGCAATTTTACTGCAATTCTGCAACATCATAGGTGTTGATATTCTGTTGTCCCGTCTAAAAAATGAACGACACAAGTATATTCCATTTTCCATATGTATTGGTAGAGAAGTGTTTCATCAGACGCTGAACAAGCTGTTTTGCATCATGTGGCCAAATTGCAACTGTTCTGTTAATCGATTATACCGTCACAAATGAACTGTTTACTGTTTTTCTTTTCTTTTTACCAACGAAAATTCTGCAAGAATGCTCTTAGTGATAACTGTTCTATTAATTTTTTTCCAATCCTTTCCAGCCGAGAGAGCATGCAGCAGTTTTCATCCCATCATGATGTAGCCATGGAATTAATAAATAGTGTCACTGGAGTGGATGAGGAAGGTCGTTCTCGCCAAAGGATTCTTGCTTTTGCTGGAAAAAGGTTTGCTTACCTAGTTACCTTGCCTGACCCCCCCCCCCCCCCCCCCCCCCCCCCCCCAATGTTGTAATGACAACAAATTTTTGTGAACTTCATTTCTATTTATTTCTTTACTGCTATCGAGTCTTAAAGATCTGTTATGCAGATATCTAAATGCAATTGAAAGAAATCCTGATGACCCTGATGCATATTATAATTGGGCCCTAGTCCTCCAGGTAAATCTATAGCCCTTAAACCATATTTGCACAATAACTTTTATTAACACTTACTGTGACCACTGCGGAATTGGACTTTTGCCGTTTAAACCATGCATGCAAAATGGACACCACAAGATTGATATCAAGGTTATTAGGTAATCACCCTTTTCAAACTATTATTTTAGGAGAGTGCAGATAATGTGGACCCCAATTCTGGTTCCTCCAAAGACACGTTACTTGAGGAGGCCTGCAAAAAGTATGCTGAAGCTACCCGACTTTGCCCGACTCTTTATGATGTAAGTTTCATATTTGTTACATTATTTTGGAATTTTAATTGATATTTTATTAGTTCTCTGGGTTTATATTGTGCAAAATACTATGGTATGGTCGTTATTTAGTCTATGTTAAGCTCTTGGCTCATTGTACAGAATGTGGTCTCATGGTTCTAGTGGATAAATGCTAACTGTCGATAACTTCATATCTTGATGAACATATTAAATGCTAACTGTCGATCACTTCATATCTTGATGGACGTATCCACATTTTGACTATTGATTCTTTTTTTGACACATTCATTTTCCCTTTAGGCATACTATAACTGGGCCATTGCTATTGCTGATCGAGCTAAAATACGAGGTCGTACCAAAGAAGCCGAAGATCTCTGGAGACTGGTTGGTTCACATATGTATAGGCTTTGTTTGTATTAAGCTCTGAAGTTTTCTCATGTTACTGTGTCCAGATAGTATGTCTGTCTACTATTACATTACTTGGTCTGCAGTGGTTGTGAGGCTTGGCGAGTGATGCACTTTTGGTTGATTCTGTTGTTTAGATGATCAAATGCGCTTTTTTCTAAATAATATAGAACAACTTGGCTGCATACTCCTCCATACTTGATTGAAAAATGTTGGACTTTGGCCAATTGAATAGTAAGCAGCATGGAACCTCATCCCTGATAGATGATGAACTTAATGTTCTGAGGAACACATATTAAACTATACTTATACAGTGATATAACGGCACTTGAGGCTTAGTTTCTTATAGATTCCTCATATTTACGTTAGACTTGTTAGAAATTTTGAAGTCATAATCTATTTAAAAAGAACAGATTAAAAAAGAGATAAATTCCGTAATGGAATGGTAGGATGAAAAATAGAAGTCCTAGAGGATTACAGATGTAATCTTTCCCTGTCTATTTTTCCTTCTCAGTGTCCTTTGGTTTCATGCACATTCTACAAAACCAGGCTATTGGGTGGATCTTGGGTTCTGGTTCATATGTTTTACTTCCATGGTGTTTGGGTTAAATTCACCTTCTCGAAACAGTCATGGAATCACTTGTTCTAGCGAGAGTTTTTGTTTTTTTTGCTGAAGCACTTATTTGCTACTCTAAGTGACTTCTTAACTTTTTGGCATGGGCCAAATAGATGGAAACTATAATTTCTCTGTTCCAAGGGTACATACATCAGCTTAACTTCTGCCAGCACTCACCTCTAGATACAGGACATTCCTGATGTTCATACCAGAGATTTTAATATTTTATTGCTATATCAGACGCTTGATAGTTATTCCTTTTTATGCCAAATATACTGTTGTACTGTCTAGCATGCAATTTATAGGTGAAGTATGATAGCATGCAATTTTATACAATTCCCCTTTCCCCCCAGGCAATAGTGAATTATGAGAAGGCTGTCCAGCTAAATTGGAATAGCCCGCAGGTCAGTGCTGAACCCTTTTTTAATTCATTTTAAGTTCTTAATGGCACAATATAAGATGAAACAAAAAGGTAGAAATGGTCCTATTTGTTTCATTGAGAAAAAAAGTACACATGTAAATGTGATAAAAAAATACCATAAATGTTCAGAAGAGTTCGAGATGATAACATTACTGTAAGAGTTCTATCACATATGGAGTTCACATATGTTGCAGGGAACCTTCTATAGAGGCAGGCCTACTATATTTCCATTTCAAACAATTGATTTTAAATGGCCTAATTTGTTCATCTAAGATATAGGCGTGGTCAAACATCTGCTCTTACCTCAAAATGTCCAAGATATTCAAAACAAATTTTAAAAATATTTGTCGTTCAATTGGCATCCTTCATTTATTTTATTCTTGGACTCATGGTTGTTCATGGTGGGAACAAAGACTGGTGCAAAGGCCAAGGGAATTACCCTGCCACTGGCAAATCTGGAATTTGAGAGACGACTGTGTTTTCGCCAATGTAGGCCACTTTGTCAGGTGCTGGTCCATGGGATTCTGGCTGAGGTCGGTTGTGGAAGGCAGCAGGACCAAAAGCCCTTTGGGGGCTACCTTTACACGCTAGGCCTCTTGACCCATGATTAGAGCCTTATGAGTGACGCCCGATCTCTCTTTTTGTAGATTAGAGTAGGTCTTCTCCTAGTCTTGTTTTGGTTTTGCACTTTTGCTTTGATTTTCTATTAATAACAACGGCATGCATTTTGATGCGTGTTCAGAATATCTTTTGTTACCTTAAGTCAGTCTTATTATTTTGTATTTATTTGTCTCCATTATGCATTTTGGAGCAAAGCTATGAGATGAAACATTATGAAATCACTATGATTTTCAGTTTCTTAATTTTGATTTTTTTAAGTATTCACTTATCATATTAGTGCTGCTTCTACCCTAACTTGTTTGCTTCTCTAATTGCAGGCTCTAAATAATTGGGGCCTTGGACTACAGGTACTTATCTTGTAACGGTGTTGTTATCTTTGCTTTTTGGGACTGGAATGTTCCTACCTATTCGCTCATTATCCTTTCATTTGAGCTTCTCTATTTTGCTGTTCCTACCTATTTTGCTGTTTGAGCTTCTCTTGCATAGCTGGTATCCCTAGAAGGGTTGGTGTGCGTTTGTGTGCTTCATCTGTATCGGTTGTGGCTTTATATATAAAACGGGGTGAAAGCCTTTTTTCAGCATTATCATTTCATTTGTAAGAATATGAATTTACAATGCAGGAACTGAGCGCCATTGTTCCTGCTCGGGAGAAACAAACCATCATAAAAACAGCTATAAGTAAGGTATATGCATATTGTTATTACTTGGTCTGGGAATGATTTACGATGATTTGTTCACTAAAAGATATATCTGTGATAAATTACTGACACCCACTCCCGCTGTCTCATCAGTTTCGTGTTGCTATCCAATTGCAATTTGATTTCCATCGGGCTATATACAACCTTGGAACTGTCTTGGTACGTTTCCTGTCTTCCATAGTAACTCACTCGATAACTATGGTTCTTGTGCATATTGACACACTTTTAGTGTATCGACATGAGCTCTTCAGTTTGAATACATTTTCTGTGCCCTTCTTAATGTTGCAGTACGGTTTAGCTGAGGATACCATGAGATCTGGGAGGCCAGACGTATCCCCTAATGAGCTTTACAGTCAGTCTGCTATCTATGTTGCAGCTGCTCATGCATTGAAACCAAATTACTCGGTAATTGTTAATTTTTCTGTTAACTGCCTGTTATGTTTCTTATGTGTAAAAAGCTGAGGATTCATGTAGCGTTATTTCATCTAATGCAGGTCTATCGCAGTGCTTTGCGACTAGTCCGCTTGATGGTAAGATTCAGTTGTACATATTTCCTGATACTCTTTTTTATCGGTCTATTGTTACCTATACGTAATAGCTAAGAAGTTGATGTGGCTGTGATATGTGTATTTTCTTTCCAAGTTATGTTGTTTACAATTTACTTGAACTGCTTTTGCGAAGCTCTATTCATGAGAAAGCTAGTAGCCTAGGGGATAGGGCTTTGAACCTGGTTAAATTGGTTTCTTGAATATTGCTTTGTCGGCTGTCAATTTTGACACATTTCTGCCCTCTAGATGGCATTGGCATTGTATCTTGTCATTGATTATGGAAGAATAACTTTGGTCTTGTTGTCATATTAAACGATGCAGTTGCCTTTGCCATACCTCAAAGTGGGATATTTGACCGCTCCTCCAGCCAACAATGCCATTGCACCACACACTGATTGGGAGAGGTCACAGTTTGTTCTGAACCATGAGGGACTCCAGAAGGTTCATCCCTTGTTATTTTGGACAATTATTCCAGTGCAAAGTTGGAGTTACTGATTTCTGCTTCTGCTTTTTTTTGTGACCTTGCCTTTCTGAATCTTATGGTTTTCTTGTAAATTGTAGGCCGATGCCTCTGGCCAGCCTCCATCACAATCAACGGACAGTGGAAGAAAGCCTACCCGAATAGCTGTTGAGGATATTGTTTCTGTGTCAGCATCCGCTGATCTAACATTGCCACCTGGTGCTGGTCTTTGTGTAGATACTGTTCATGGACCTAGGTTCTTGGTATGTATCTGCCAGTTGCTTTTATTCGTTTGTTCTATTGGAGTACAGATAATACTATATGTTTTACAACATTTACAAATGGAATCTGTGACAGGTTGCTGATAGCTGGGAGGCTCTTGACAGTTGGCTAGATGCTTTATGCCTAGTCTACACTATATTTGCAAGAGGGAAAAGTGACGTTCTTGCTGGTATTATTACTGGCTAATATATCATACAGAAAAACTGCACAATGAATAGAGGCTCAGAAATTGTGTAGGCTCATTGTCAATTCATTCTCTCTTGTGGATTTACCTGTGTTGATTTATCTCATGGCTTATGTGAAGTAGAGATGCTGATCGGTAACTCATTTCTTCCTCTTGGTAAGATATGTTGTGCCATTATAACAGATGCATTAAGATAAAAGTAAAGTTGTCTTCTTTTTTCGAGGAAAGATAAAGTAAAGTCTACACTTAATTGTCAAAAACCGTCTTTTCAAGTAGGGATGACAATCTGTAGCGTATGGGTGGGTACAACCCCCTTTTGCCCAAACCCATACCCACAGAAACCTTCTATTCACACTCACTTCAATATCCATGGGCATAAATTGACACCCATGTTTCCAAGCTTCACATTTTGTATCTTGATGTGCCACCATGACTCTAGTAGAGAAACAAATTTTTGAAAAAACAAATCTCCATATGTTGGATTAATCTCAAAGGATATGCACAGCCGCATGAGCCCCTCACCCTAATAGCTGAGAAGATCACTGAACACACCGTGGCTTTGTCACCTTATTATGCCTTGGCCCTCGGCATATTGTTGGAAAGAGAATGACATTAAAAGATGAAAATACATGTGGTCAATAGCTAGCCCATGTACAAGTACGTAGGCCTCGCGCTGGAGGAGAGACCTGGGGGTTGGCACTTGGTACAGGGCACCCCTATGCTTCACGCGAGACAGAGGGAACCGTCGCTGCGCGAGTTGCGCCGGCCCAGGCACGCGGGAGACACAGCCTCAATTTTTATTTTTATTTTTCACGTTTTCCCCTTTTTTGGTTCTTTTTTTTACTTTCGTTTATACTTCCAAATATTCTAAATAAATATATTAAAAAATCAGTGATAAACATTTGAAAATGATGACCAAAGCATTTGAAAAATGTTAAATGTGTATACAGAAAATGTTTATCACGTATACAAAAAAATACAATGTGTATGAAACAATTTGATCATGTATTAAAAAAATTTAATCAAGAATTTGAAAAAAAAGTTGAGCAAGTATTTAGAAAATGTTAATCAAGCATTTGGAAAATGTTAAATGTATATAGAAAAAATGTTGACAATGTATTAAAAATGATGGAAAATTTGATCATATATATAAAAATGTTAATAAAGCATTTGAGAAAAATGTTGAACAAGTATTTTAAAATATTAATCAAGCATTTGAAAAATGTTGCATCTGTATAGAAAAAAATGTTGACCATGTATTAACAAAATACTGGGACAATTTGATCATTTATATAAAAATGTTAATCAAGCATTTGAAAAATTGTTGTCCAAGTATTTGAAAAATGATAAATATGTATAAAAAAAAGTTGACCATATATTAAAAAATGTTAATCTTGTATCAAGAATTTTAAAAATTATAAAAGTGCATAGAGGAAAAATGTTGATCATGTATTCAAAAAATGTTAATCTTGTATTTGAAATGTTAATCAAGGATTTGAAAAATGTTAAAATGTGTATAAAAAATGTTGACCATGTATTAAAAAATGTTAAACCAATGAAAATCCAAAAGAAAAACCAAAAGGAAAACGAAAGAAAAAAAAGGAGAAGAAATAAGGAAACCAAAGAAAAAAAAGAAAAAAAGGAAGAAAACTGACTCTTTTCCTTCTTGTGGGTCGAGCCCTGCTTATTTAGCATGAACTTTATGTTGGCTCAGTGGCTAACGGTGCTACGAAGCAACCTGAAGATCCTAGGATCGATCTCCCGCGTGAGTGAGCTGGCCCATTAATGTACACGCTTGACGCGAGAGATCCTTTCGTCTCACTTGAAGCAAGATATAATCACCGCACTTGGTACATAGAACCATCCAAAGAAAATCCAACACATCGGATTCAATTAAATTTGAAACTCTATCCTCCGATTTTCAGTTCGCCAAAGGCCCCAAAATTTAGCTTCTGCTTTGAACCTAGCACTTATTCAAGGGTTTGTTTTTTCATCGAAACATAACTAAAGGTGCATTGTTCTTTTGTACTTGTTATATCCATTTTAGATAAAGACATGTACAACAGTATGCTGCCAATCTTCTCTTGGAGATGACGTGTGCGATTGTTTGTTGAACATTTTTTATGAAAATGATCCATATCTATTATCAAATTTCATCACAAGTACAAAGGGTTTCTCGTCATGTGGCAAGATTTGGTGTCAAGTGCTTTAGATCTGTTCAAAAGTTCAACAACGACTATTGCGTCTCCAGTGCGCTGGTCCTTAGGGGCACATGCACGAAAACTTCCAAGATGTCATCGACAAGGTCAAGCCGACTCGAGTAGAGAAGCGGCGATAGCGGCTTGTCAACGGCTCGTTCCGGAGGCGGTAGTGGTCTTGGAATCTCGATTGTTTGTTGGATTGGAAAAGAACAAAGAGAAGGAGCGTTGCTTCTCTTAGTCTCTTTGGTTCTTTTTATTTATTAAAGAGTAGTCTCTTTGGTCCATGACTTCCTGGCCTGGCCTGGCATCCAAAATGTGAAAACTACTCCTTTTGTCTCATAATACAAGACATTATTACGTCCAATATACTATATATTGGATGTAATAACGTGTTATACAATAACAGTTATTCTTTCATTTGAGGAAAAAACAAGGACAAACGGAAACATGTTAATGGGCCGCACCAAAGCCAGCCCAAAGAAGTTCATGCATTTTAAAGAAAACGTTCATGCATATCATAAGAAATGTTATTCTAAAAGAAATGTTCCTGTATCTTAGAAATGTTATTTATTTTTTGTTACACTGTTATTGTATGCGAAAAAATTTTGACATGTTGCAAAAACTGTTCACATATATCAAAAAAATAAATTTAAAAGCAATGTATGCATCACAAAAGAATGCTCATGTATTTTATTTAATAAATTGTCTTGTATGTGAAAAAATGTCCATATGCTGCAAAAAAGGTTCATGCATATCACAACTAATATTTCATATATTTAAAACATTATTATTTTATGTGAAAATTAAGAACTGATGGCCTTTGAGCATGTTTAGTGTGTAGATAGAGCATCACCGTGATGTGCCTCGTGGCCCCGGAACCCTAATTAGCTAAGTATGGCATGGGCCATTATCTTTCTTCCAAATGTTCCTTGAGATTATTATTTTCTTTTTCAAATGTTCCTTGAAGGTTTTTGCCTGCACCAAGAAAAGCGAGAACGAGAGCCTTTTGCGGTTTTGCATTTAATCACTTCGCTGAGCCCTCGCAAAAAAAAAATTCACTTCGCTGAGAGCCTTTTACCATGTTATTTACTCCCTCTGTCACAGAATATAAGAACGTTTTTTTACACTATGCTAGTGTTAAAAACGTTCTTATATTTTGAGACGGAGGGGGTATTTTATTACTTCTAATAACAATCATTCGTTATAAAAAAAACACCTTATGCGTCAACGCGTATGTTGCGAGGCAAAGTCGACTAGTATAAACTAAAACCATCCCGCAAACGCAAATGCAACAATGCACGTCAATGTGGGCGCTTTCAACATCGGCTATGTCATGAACACATTTGTTGTCACTTTCATGCCCATCGTCACCGCCATCAATCATCTACCAGCCGCAGTCATGCTAACCTCTCCATCATCATCATCATCATTCACGAGCTCACGGATCGTTACCGAGAGTCCGAGATTACACACATCGCCATGACGGCACGACCCCATCAGAGCATCCGAGCCTCCGTCCTGCAGTACCCATCAAGGCATCAACCAGCGGGCCAGCCAGCCCAAAACGTCGACGGAAACACACGGTCAAATTATGGGCGCTCGACGAAGACGTACGTACGTACGTACACGCGGGCCGGTCGCTGTACGTACGTACGACGGCGGAGCACGAGGGCGCGCATGCATATGCTACGGTGGAGCCCAGGCTGGGGGGCGGACGGCGCCAGCCATAGCTTTCCGACGGGCCGATCAGCTTTTGAAAACAAGATCGCCAGATCTTCCGATAATATTCCACGGCGGCATGATGCGTGCGAGAAAAATCCAGTGCAACAGCTAGGTAGATAGCTCGTAGATGATGTTGATTTTGACCTATGAATCTCCCCCGCCGATGGGTGTTACTGGTTAGATAGTTCGGTCGTCGATCCGATACGGACAGGCGGCGTGACGAGCCACGCGATGCATTGGAATGACGTGACCGGTAATCCTACGTATATGATTACGGCTGCAGGTGTGTTCAAGGAGGCGTTTAGCTACCCGCACCAAGTCTAATCAGGCCGCTCTATGCAGGTTTTTTCATTTTCTGGTTGTTTGAATGTCTGCAAACGTTATTAGGTCTGCATGACACGATGATTAAAATATATCTGGGCCCGGTTCACGATGAACGGTCGAATCGACCGTTTCTAACAAGTCAGCCCCAATGCACGCAAGGGGGGCAGGGGACGCGTGTGGGTTATGGTGGCTGCACGCACGGGCCCACGCGATAGAAGCCGCGTTGGTTCCCCAAGCGGCATCATAACTCCCCTCATCCTCCTCCCACCGCTCACCCTCCCCTTCTCCCATCGCTTCACTCTCCTCTTCCCCCACCTCTCTCTCCTTCGATTAAAGGTTAGCCTTCATTTGGGATGACGGTTTTCACACACATGGTGTAGGAATTTTGAGGGTTTGAACAAACCCTCGAATCGATTCAAGGGTTAGGGTTTTCACACACACGTGGTAGGAATTTCGAGGGTTTTCACACACATGGGGTAGAAATTTTGAGGGTTTCGAATCAATACGATGGTTTGGACACACATGTGGTAGCCTACGCTCAAGCCTGTAGTCGTCCATCTCGAGGGGCATTGTAGAGCAGCCAGCCTGAGAAACCCTCGCCACCATCTCCAACGCTTGGTGCTCCTCCTCCTCGTCGGAGTCGTCTAGAACGATCTTGATCATACGTGTGGTGCGTTTTTTATTCGAGCACTAGTTCACATCTGTCTGTTCAATGGAGATTCACAAGCTCGTCATGGGAGGCAACAACAAGGCTGGCAAGGAGGTCACCACTTATGGGAAGGGCAAGGAGGTCGCCACTGACGGGAAGGGAAAAGAGGTCGCCCTCTGACAGGAAGGGCAAAGGGATCACCTCGGGCAAGAAGGGCAAGTTGATGTTGTAGATCGGCAGCCCCCCCCCCCCCCAAGAGGGTTACGAAGTACCACCATTACTAGGAGAACGTCAACCCAACACACTTCTGCAAGACAATATTTGGACCTAAATTGGAGGTTTTGCTGATGCCCCTACCTTCAGCAAGCACCTCATCCCCATCTCAGAGTTGTTCAGGCTGACAACGAACAACTACTGTACCTGGAAGGTCACCACCCGGATGATCAGCGGCAGGCTCACCATTGGTAAAGGTTGGGCCACCTTCTGTCTAGCTCACGAGTTCAGAATCGAGTGCCTCGTCACCTTCAAGATGGCGAGTTCCGCAAACTTGAAGGTCATCACATTCAATGACGAGGGCATTGGTGGTGGCAAAGTGTAGGCTGCACCACAAAGCATTTGACATGGATGCTGAGGGTGCTGATGAGGGTGGTGCTGAGGGTGCTTAGGATGATATCGTTTCTATGTTAATCCAGTTTGAAGACTATGTGGTATTGTTGCGATGTTAGCCTGGTTGAACTGCTATGGCAGTTATGGTTATGGTTATGGTTATGCTATATATGATGTTGTTGTGTGTGTACTAGTAACCTCACCACTCCTGGAAGAGGTTACCATGAGAAATTGCATTGAGCACATAACTGGTAGCACTTGTGTTGTATTTAACGAAAGAATAACTCTTTGCATCTGGGTAGAACATGCAGGCAACCAAACATCGTGCTCATGTTGCTCCTGAACAAGTCTTTGCATACGGGTAGAACATGCAGGCAACCAAACACTGGTGCCTATGCTGCCCCTTAGCCAGGCTGAAGGGGATGCAGGCAAACAAACAATGTGCAAAACTTGGTTTTTGACCTGTATTCACTCAGACGGGCTGAGTCAGGCTACAGATGCAAAGTGCCCAAAATAGGTGCATGTAACCAAATAGGTCACAAGTGTAGTGCACAAAATCCTGGTTTCTCCTACTATAGTATAACATACATGCATCCATTGTTAGAGAATTCTAGTTTTAAATGTTAGTACAACTTGGTTATCTTTTGTGGCCTCCATGGCCTTGGTCCTCCAAGCTTTTAGGGTGGTATGCTGATGCCTGAGCTGAGAACTACGAGGAGAAATTATCCTTTGTCAAGAACACCTAAGAGCATTGTGTGCCTTTTGTATTAAGGTAGAAGGATGGGTTACAAAATATATTACATGGGGAGCTAACACAAGGGAAAGAACCCACCACAAGCAGCAACCACAGGTGAAGGGATTGGTATGGTCGACTAGAGGAGGGGTGAATAGGCGACTAACAAATTTTAACTTCTTTTAACAAAATTAAGCCTCCACAAGAAAATAGGTTGTCTAGATATGCAATTCGGTGGACAACCTATATGATAAGCGCAATAACAAATGCAAGCACAAGATAAACACATAATAAAGCTTGCACAAAGTAAATGTACGAAGTAACTACAAGTGGAGTCGATGGAGACGAGGATGTGCTGCGAAGTTCCCTCCTTTGGGGGAGGTACGTATCCATTAGAGAGGTGTGGAGGCACAATGCTCTCCAAGATGTCACAAGGACCACCTTATTCTCCTCACACCCTCGCACAATGCAAGATATCGTGATTCCACTAGTGGTGCCCATGAAGGCGGCAACCGGAACCTTTACAAACAACGTTGGGGCTCTCTCCACAACTTAATTGGAGGCTCCCAACTCCACCAAGAAGCTTCACCACAACGGAATGTGGCTCCGAGGTTACCTCTTCCATCTAAGGTGCGCAAACACCCAAGAGTAACAAGATCAACAAGTGAAAGTATGGGGGAATCAATTTTCTGGATCTAGGTCTCCTCCCTCAGTCCCTAGCAAATCAACAAGTTTGGTTGGCTAGAGAAGGAGATGAGGCAAGAAAGTTCATAGGGCAACAATGGAGGAGAGAGAGAGAGAGAAGAGATCAGTGGGAGGTGCAAGAACCACCTCCTTAAATAGGGCCCCCAAATCCAACCGTTACTGCGCATGTTTACACAAGAGCGGCACAACTAGACCAGGGTTGGCTACTTGTGAGCTGTGTTGGAATTTCCTCGAAGATGAGAAGATGATGCAGGACAGTAGAGATAAGTATTTTCCTCAGTTAAGAACCAAGGTTATTAATCCAATAGGAGAACCACACAGAACCTTGTTAGCAGCACCTGCACACACAAAAGCAAATACTTGCACCCAACACAATCAAGAGGGTTGTCAATCCCCTTGGCGGTTATTTGTAAGGATCAAATCTCGTAGTGGTAGATAGATAAAGTAAATTACAAGGGGATTTGGGGGCCCTATTGCCCGCATTGGGTGCATGTATTTGCTCTTGTGTGTTGAGGTACTGTTCACTAGGTGTTTGTGTGGTTCTCCTATTGGTTCGATAACCTTGGTTCTCACTAAGGGAAAATACTATCCACTATTATATTGCTTCACCCTTCCTCTTTCGGGGAAATCCCAACATGGCTCACAAGTAGCAGGGGGCACGGAGTGTCAGCGCCCTTCATATCATGGGCTGATTGCTATGGGCTAGGCCCAACGGCCTCGCTTCCGCAAGAGCTACAGCCGTACAAGTACCAGGACCAAGGCAAGGGATGAGGTATCCAGTGGATCAACGGCAAACCCGGCGGCGACTCTCTTCCCTTTCCTCCTCTGTCCCCAATTCGTGTATCCCAAGTTTTAATCCTAATTGCTACTTGAATTCGTGAGCAAGAGTAATACGTAGATCGAGAGATTATCTGGTATACAGATCCATGCACCACCACCCCCCTCAAATTTTCCCCATTTTTCTGCCAAATCCACCGGCGACCACACTATGTCCGCTGTCAAACCACTAGAGTGGGATGCCATGTCTGCCAAGGAGCAGTTGTTGTGGTATCTCGAGAGGTTATGCGCTCAGGCAGATGAGATAAGCTCAGTGTTGGGTATTGCAAGCGCGAGTGCCCCTCCCGTCGTTACCCCGCTTGATATGGCAGCCTCAACCACGACACACTGCTCGTCGGCGCATGTCCCCGACGTCTGCGGAGGTTGCTAGTGGGCCCACAAGCTCACATAGTATGCCCTGTGGGGCGCCACCTAGGCTTGTGGTTCACTAGTGGGGGCCCTGCTGGTGATTCTGCTTCCAGTATTTTTTATTAATTCCAAAACAAATCTCCATATATTTTTAGGTCATTTGGAGCTCCGGAGAATAGCTACCTTTGATTTAGCCTTTTCAGGTCCAGAATTCTAGCTATCTGCAATTTCCCTCTTCATATAAATCTTGCATAGTAAGATAGAAAAGTCATTAGAATTCCCTCATGAAGTGAAATATTGACCCAAAACATTATAAATAACAGTAGGAAAACATGATGCAAAATGGACGTATCAACTCCCCCAAGCTTAGATCTCGCTTGTCCTCAAGCGAATACTGAACTCGATGATCCTGACCACATGTTTATAGAGAGATGTGTCAATAAAACAAAATATGGACATGGTAGCATCATGATCATTATTATAACAGCAATAAATCACCATAAAACTTCTCATGATCAAGTAACAGTTCATCCACAATGCCAAAGTATAAGAAATAAACTTGCTTGACAACTAGCAAACTATGCTCTTAGTCATCAAAGTAATTACAATTCATCATATTTCAGGAAGAGTCTATGTAAGAGCTTTTGTTTTGGCAAGTTTCATACACTCAACCATCATATAGTCGTTTATGATTGTTAACACTCAAAGCATATTTTTAGAACATACGTTTCCATCAGACATAAAGGAAGATGGGGTTTTTATTTTCACCTCCCAATTTGTTTATCTCAGGGATAATGTCAACAATAATAACTTATGATCACCTACATCCAACTGGATATATGGGCCTGGATCTTTCCCTACTACATGATGCTTTCCAAGTGGAGAATAATTGAGGTTGTAATAAGGATGCACAATATTAACTCTTGAATAATAGAAAGCTGAAAAGATAAAAATATAGGCCATTCACAGAGGGAAGCAGAGGTTATCATGCACTTCTTCATTTGGATGTGCAAGCTCTTAATGTAGAGGAAAGTCACTTTATATTGCCCCTTGTGATAGCAACCTTTATTATGCAGTTTGTTGCTTTTATTTCTTTACCATCACACATTCATACAAAGCTTATTTTCTTTTCAATAAAAGATCATACATATTTAGGAGCGATTTTTGTTGCTTTTTTGCACCGATGACAACTTACTTGAAGGGTCTTATTCAATCCATAAGTAGATATGGTGGACTCCCACGACAAGAAATTGGGTTTAAGGGGTTTTGGATGCACAAGTAGTATTTCTACTTAGTACAAATTTGGCAAGCAAAAGATTATGAGCAAGCACCACATGTTAGAAGATCCATGACAATATAATTTCTATGTGAATATAAGCGAACATAACTCTTAGGTTGTCTTCCTTGTCCAACAACAACTATTTGATGAAGTTTGGAAATAATTAATGGGGGCTCACAATCATAAAAGTGTCCAAGATGGTGTATTTATATGTGAAACCTCTCTTCTTTTATTATTATTTCATGAATTGCATCAATGACCAATGCTATGTTTGCTAACTTCCAATAATTTAATCCATTATACTTCTTATAGGTGAAGACATTACTCCCCATGGTACTAGCACATGATCTTTTATCATTGCTTAAATTAAACAAGAGAGCAAAGCAACCAAACTCAAATTGCTCTTTATTATAGAGCTCTCACACAACGATTACATAGATAGATAGATCACAAAACAAGCACTCGAAGCTAATTCATACTAATAATTTATTCTTCCAAATCAAAAAATAATTAAGGAACAAACTAAGATAGATAATGATGATAAAAGTGATCATGATACGATACCAAGGCACCTCCCCCAAGCTTGGAACAAGCCAATACATGTGTACTCAAGTTTCTTTCTTTGGTGATGGTGGCAATGAAGTGATGGACTTGTCCTTGATGATGTTAAGCAAGATCTTCTTTAAACTATGAATTTCTTGAAGCACATACTGGATCATCTCAACATTCTTTTGAACTTCGGCCATTGTGTGCTTATTCTCCGGGCTCTAAGTATCCTTGCCTGCATCACTTTCACTTGGACGGTAAATGTCACAATTGGAAGGTATGTGCATACGAGGAGTGTTTTCAACTCCATAATTATGAATCAAATTATGAAAATTATTCCCATGCAACCTACTTAGCGGCCTCCTTGGGGTAGGCCCCTCTTGTACCTCAAGATTCTGATGATTGATACGTCTCCAACGTATCTATAATTTTTATTGTTCCATGCTATTATAGTATCAATCTTAGATGTTTTATATGCATCTATATGCTATTTCATATCATTTTATGGGACTAACCTATTAACCCAGTGCTAGTTGCTGATTTTTTTACTTGTTTTTGGTTTTCCATAAAATCGGTACCAAACAGAGTCCAAATGCTACGGAACTTTTTGATGATTTTTTCTGGACAAGAGAGACCCTAGAAGCTTCAGCAGGAGACCTGTCGGCAATCAAGGAGACGACAAGGAAACAGGGTGCGCCCTGGGGTGGCATGCCTTGTTACCTTGCGGGCCACACGAGGCTCCATCTGACCTAATTCCACTTCTATAAATTCTCAAATATTGGGGAACCAACGGAGATCCACCTGAAACCCTTTTTTCGCCGCCGCAAGTTTCTGTTCTTCCGAGATCCCATCTAGAGGCCTTTTTCAGTACTCTGCCGAAGGGGGAATCGATCACGGAGGGCTTCTACATCATCCTTGCTGCCTTCCAATGATGCGTGAGTAGTTCACCACAGACCTACGGGTCCATAGCTAGTAGCTAGGTGGCTTCTTCTCTCTCTTTGATCTTCAATACAATGTTCTCCTCGGTGTTCCTGGAGTTTTATTCGATGTAATCTTCTTTGCAGTGCGTTTGTTGGGATCCGATGAATTGTGGGTTTATGATCTGAATATTCATGAGAAGTAATTGAGTCTTTTCTGAACTTTATTATTCATGATTGTTACATCTTTGTATTTGTCTCTGATCTATCCGTTTGGTTGGCCAACTAGATTGATTTATCTTCAGTGGGAGAGGTGCTTTGTGATGGGCTCAATCTTGCACTGCTCTATCCTAGTGACAGAAAGGGACAAGACACATATCTGTATTGTTGTCATTAAGGATAAAATTATGAGGTTTATTCATATTGATTATGTTTAAATCTTGCTTAAGGTGTTACTCTATTTTCATACTTAATACCCTAGATGCATGATGGATAGCGATCGATGGGTGGAGTAATAGTAGTAGATGCAGGAAGGAGTCAGTCTACTTGTCTCAGACGTGATGCCTATATACATCATCATTGCCTTGGATATCATCATAACTATGCGCTTTTCTATCTATTGCCCAACAGTAATTTGTTCACCCACCGTATGCTATGCGTCTGAGATAGAAGCCTCTGGTGAAAACTATGGCCCCCGGGTCTACCTTTATCATATTATAAAAACCAAAATTACCTTGCTGCAATTTTTTATCTTTTATTTTGTTTTGCAATCTATCTATCTACCACTACAAGATTTGATCCTTGCAAGTAACGAGTTCAAGGGGATTGACAACCCTCTTTCCCGTGTTGGGTGCAAGTATTTGCTTTTGTGTGTGCAGATGTTGTTCACGAGGCTTTGTGTGATTTGTGCAGATGTTGTTCACGAGGCTTTGTGTGATTCTCCTACTGGTTTGATAAACCTTGGTTTTCACCGAGGGAAATACTTATCTCTACTGTATTGCATCTCCCCTCCTCTTCGGGGAAAATCCCAACGCAACTCACAAGTAGCAATGATCTCTTACCGTCCTCATGGGTTGATCTGAGCTGGGAGTGGTGGGGATGCCAGCAAGGGTTTTGCGCTCCGAGGAGGTTGGTTGCACCTCCATAGAATCCCCGGAGCTTCTGTTCGTTGTGATTTCTCCAATCAGTTCCCTCTCTTGCTCTATCCGCAGCAACCAATCATAGTTCCCCATGTTGTTGGAGGAGGAAGAGGACATGATACCCGGAGGCTCGAAACCTGCCAGACAAATAGCCCAAAACAAGAACAGAGGGTAAACTTGTGATACGGAAATCAAAACTGCAAAACATATATATATATATATAATGAATTTTTCCCTTACAGGATAAGTCTTCGGGAAGAATACAGAGTCGGGAATGTCCAAGAGGGCCCCACAAGCTTGGGTGGCGCGCCCCAAGGTGGGCACCCGAGCTTGTGGCTCCCTCATGCACTTTCCTGGCTATTTCTTGTTTTCCTAATTTTTTATATATTCCAAAATGATCAGAAAGTATTTTTATGGAGTTTTGGAGTCGGTTTACTTACCGTATCACATACCTACTCCTTTCTTCAAGATTTTGAAGCATTCCGGAAGGCATCCTTTAGATGTTCCTCCGATGTAATTGTTTGAAAAATATTGGTCTCAATGTTAATGGGTGTACCTACAATATAATGTTTAATTCTTTGCCCATTAACCACCTTCGGATTGGTTCCCTCGGCATTATTAATCATGGTAGCTCCAGAATGATAAACTTCTTCGATGATGTATGGTCCTTCCCATTTGGAGAGAAATTTCCCTACAAAGAATCTAAAATGAGAGATGTATAATAGAACTTGGTTACCGACATTGAATTCTCGTTTTTGAATCCTTTTATCATGCCATCTTTTAACTTTTTCTTTATATAAATTGGCGTTTCCATAAGCTTGTGTTCTCCATTCATCTAGAGAGCTAATATCAAATAGCCTCTTTTCACCGGCAAGTTTGAAATCATAGTTGAGTTCTTGTAGGATCGACAGTAGGTCTGATGTCTACCACACAACCTTCTTCTTGTAGACGTTGTTGGGCCTCCAAGTGCAGAGGTTTGTAGGACAGTAGAAAATTTCCCTCAAGTGGATGACCTAAGGTTTATCAATCTGTGGGAGGCGTAGGATGAAGATGGTCTCTCTCAAACAACCCTGCAACTAAATAACAAAGAGCCTCTTGTGTCCCCAACACACCCAATACAATGGTAAATTGTATAGGTGCACTAGTTCGGCGAAGAGATGGTGATACAAGTGCAATATGGATAGTAGATAATGGTTTTTGTAATCTGAAAATGTAAAAACAGCAAGGTAACTAATGATAAAAATGAGCATAAATGGTATTGCAATGCGTTGAAAAAAGGCCTAGGGTTCATACTTTCACTAGTGCAAGTTCTCTCAACAATAATAACATAATTGGATCATATAACTATCCCTCAACATGCAACAAAGAGTCACTCCAAAGTCACTAATAGCGGAGAACAAACGAAGAGATTATGGTAGGGTACAAAACCACCTCAAAGTTATCCTTTCTGATCGATCTATTCAAGAGTCCGTAGTAAAATAACACCTTAAGACACAAATCAACCAAAACCCTAATGTCACCTAGATACTCCAATGTCACCTCAAGTATCCGTGGGTATGATTATACGATATGCATCACACAATCTCAGATTCATCTATTCAACCAACACAAAGAACTTCAAAGAGTGCCCCAAAGTTTCTACTGGAGAGTCAAGACGAAAACGTGTGCCAACCCCTATGCATAAGTTCACGAGGTCACGGAACTCGCAAGTTGATCACCAAAACATACATCAAGTGGATCACGTGATATCCCATTGTCACCACAGATAAGCACATGCAAGGCATACATCAAGTGTTCTCAAATCCTTAAAGACTCGATCCGATAAGATAACTTCAAAGGGAAAACTCAATCCATTACAAGAGAGTAGAGGGGGAGAAACATCATAAGATCCAACTATAATAGCAAAGCTCGCGATACATCAAGATTGTATCACCTCAAGAACACGAGAGAGAGAGAGATCAAACACATAACTACTGGTACATACCCTCAGCCCCGAGGGTGGACTACTCCCTCCTCGTCATGGAGAGTGTCGGGATGATGAAGATGGCCACCATAGAGGGATTGCCCCTTCGGCAGGGTGCCGGAATGGGTCTAGATTGGTTTTCGGTAGCTACGGAGGCTTCTGGCGGTGAAACTCCCGATCTATTCTGCTCCCCGAAGTTTTTAGGGTATGTTGATATATATAGGCGAAAGAAGTTGGCCAGGGGGGCCACGAGGCGGCCACGAGGCAGGGGCGCGCCCAGGGGGTAGGGCGCGCCCCCACCCTCATGGTGGCCTATAGACTCTTCTGGCCCATCTCCGGTACTCCGTGGGTTTTATCTGGTCCAAAAATGAGTTCCGTGAAGTTTCAGGTCAATTGGACTCCGTTTGATTTTCCTTTTCTGCGATACTCTAAAACAAGGAAAAAACAGAAACTGGCACTGGGCTCTAGGTTAATAGGTTAGTCCCAAAAATAATATAAAACTGTATAATAAAGCCTGTAAACATCCAAAACAGATAATATAATAGCATGGAACAATTAAAAATTATAGATACGTTGGAGATGTATCAGCATCCCCAAGCTTAATTCCTGCTCGTCCTCGAGTAGGTAAATGATAAAAACAGAATTTTTGATGTGGAATGCTACCTAACTTATTTCTCTAAGTAATTCTCTTTATTGTGGCATGAATGTTCAGATCCATAAGATTCAAGACAAAATTTTAATATTGACATAAAAATAATAATACTTCAAGCCCTACAAAAAAGAATACACTTCCGTGATGATACGTGTTTGTCACAGTAGGTCACTTTTTTTGTCATGCATGTACATCCATGACAAATTTATGACAGAATCAAGATAGTCATACCTGTGCTGTCGTAGAAGTGTTCCATGACATTACCAAAATTATCATCACGGAAGTGTCCACTTCCATGACGATAAATCGTGTGTCACAGAAGTGCTTTCGTCAAGGGTGACCGACACGTGGCATCCACCGTAACGGAACGTCATTAAGCTATCGGGTCGGGTTTTGGATCCGATAACCCGTTAACAGCCCCGACCAATGGGGATTTTCCACGTGTAAAATCATCATTGGCTAGAGGAAACATGTGTCGGCTCATCGTTGGGACAGATGTCATCCACTCACTGGATAGAAGGCGCCTATGATACGTCGACACGTGGCACGGCCCAACAAGTTTAAATGGGCCGGCCCAACTAAAGGCCCACAAGATTTTGTGGGCCATAATGGGCCGGCCCAGCTAAAGGCCCACGAGATTTTGCGGACCATAATGGGCTGGCCCAGCTAAAGGCCCACAAGATTTCGCGGGCCATAATGGGCCAGCCCAGGTAAATGCCCATAAGATTTTCGTGTGCCATAATAGGCCGGCCCAGGTAAAGGCCCACGGTGACTCTAGCCCATAATGAACAGTAATTTTCTTTATACCCGTTAACGGCCCGTGATTTACATGGGCCGTTTCCAGCCCGTGTTAGCTTTCGGCCTATTGATGGCCCATACGTTCTTGGGCTCCTTTTCGGCCCTCGATTACTTCTGGCCCGTTACTGGCGTGTTCCCCTAATGGGCCAAATTCGGTCCATGGCAAGAGTCGGCCCGTTACTGGCCTGTTCCACTAATGGGCCAAATTCGGCCCATGGCAAGAGTTGGCCCATTACTGGCCTGTTACCCTAATGGGCCAAATTCGGCCCATGGCAAGAGTCGGCCCGTTTCTGGCCTGTTAACCCGTTGCGCCGCTTCCAGCCCGTCCTATATTCTGGCCCATTAACGACCCGTTATGCCTGTGACAGAATTAAGCCTTTGCTGTCCTATGACCTGTTAACGGCCTGTTACCGTGCTGGGCCGATACCAATTACGCCCGATTATGGCCCATGTAGACCCATTTATCCGACGGCCTGAGGCCTACCGATTACATGCCCATTTATCGACGGCCCATAGGAGACCCATGGATCCTACGGCCCGTATATGGCCCATGGTAGTTGCGGCCACTAGCAAACCAGGGAAAAAGAAGACTAGGAAATAAATAAGGCCGAAACTAACGCTAGGCTATTAAGGTGATTGCACAGATTACATCCACTCAGCATCAAAGATTGCCACCAGTGCAAATATAGGGAACACCCTACACTATACAAAAATGGCTTGCTGTTTTCTTCAGGCGGTGGCTGCATGTTAAGAATAAATTTTGTATCTCACCAAAACAAATTACAACTATATAACAAAAGGAAGGTTGGCATAAAACTTAACAGTCTAGCAGATAAATGCACCACCAGAAGTTCAGAAGCTCATTTCATTTGACCTGACTGTTACGTTTTCATGCTGTATTATCCGATGGAGCACCATAACCCTCGCCTTCATTTCCCCTAGGCTCCTGAACAACATAGCAAATGTCTGATAGTCTGGTTTCAAAACCATGCATATCTTGACGACATTGAGCAATGTTTCTCCTTGTTTCACAAAGGGTCTCTGTTAGGGAATGGACTTGTGTCTGGAGCGCAGATACAACATTGCTTTGAGCTTGCATATCTTGATCATGAGGTAGTTTGGACGATATTGCCTTAACAACCAACCCAGTATTACGTAGGAACGTGCTTTTGGCACTGTTAGTGGACAGGTACTGACCCACTGCAGCAAGAGCTGACATTGCGGTTATAGTTGCCTCGCCACCTTTAGAAGGTGGCGGTTCCACCATTTTTTCCATAGCTCGCTGAAAAGTTGTGGTTTTACATTAGTAGTACCAGAACAGAAGATATTAAGGAGGAAGCAAAACCAAACAAAATAGCTTTGGTCTATATATAGAACTTATTCTGGTGAACCCATGTAAAATATTAGTTGTATTTTATTGCAAAGTACATAATAAAACCAGGTTCCAAACATATGACCATGTACCATCGCTAATGTATTATCTATTTCTTCACAGTGTATTGAGGGCTAAGGATAAAGAGACGAAGTTTATAATATAGTAAGCATAGTATGACGTCATTCATATCACAAAACAACTGAGAACAGACAAACAGACAATTGTAACATTGTGTGGGCAAGTCCAGCACGGAACTAGATTACGGGTCAAGATCAAAGGAACATCACTCCTCTCTTTTAAACCTTGTAAGGTGCAATGATACGCTAAGACAATTGTGTATAAAATTGAAAAGAGTAATAGACATTGGCTGCAAACCATGCAGTTCAAGGCACAAGTCAGAGTAAGTAGTAGTTAAAAGGCATGAGGATTAAGGACTTACAACAGCGGCTTTGACTGGTGTAGTCATGCCCTTCTTCTTGCTGGTGTGACAGTCCTTGAAGATTTCCACAGCATTTGGTTCAGGTACTTTTTAGTCCTTGCGGGCTTTCCTCTGCATTTGGAACAAGTCAATATAGATCTGATAATATGGTACAGCGAAAAGAGTGAAACAGCAGCTAATTACAAGAGCCTCGCAGTGTGCAATATAGCTACGAGATCCCGTCGTCTGTTGGAATTTCACTTTCGTACGGTTGGCCTTGTTCTTTGAACAGTTCACCTACAAGAAGATAGATTTGTGTGGCACATGCGTAAATAGGACTTGAACATGTGATCTGATGACATATATATAATGTACCTGATACTTCGGATCAGACCAGTGTTTAACGAGGCCTCTCCAGTCTTCATCAGATATATTTTCCACTGGAGATGTTTGGGCAAGTTCACTGTTAGCCTTGCCTTCAAAGTGAGTTTTCCTCAAGTTATACCGATACTATCATAGAGAAGACTTGAAAACATGGGTGCAAGCTTGTCTGGTTGCATCATCTTGGCTATCCAACTTGAACCTCATCCATTGAAAATTATGGGAGTCTCATTATCAACAACCTAGAAAGTATTGGACAGAGCAAGACGATATTACCAGTTTCCATACATAACCATACTTACAGATAAATGGTCGAGGAAGATGTTGAACTGGGTTTCGTCTTTTTCATTATTGTACTGAATCCATGTTGGGAGGATACGTACATGACACCTAACAGCAACCGCTGCCTCTGATACTAACTTGGCTGACTCTGTAGCATCACATGGCCTTTTTAAACCTGCCTCAAAACGGATCTCCATTCTCCCTCCTCTAGATTTAGTTAACCTATCGAGCATTATCCCTGATGTTTGTTTCCTCTTGCGCCTAGGTGCTAGTCCAACAAAAAACATAGGAAGTGTTAGTGTACATCAAACTGTGAAACTACATATAAAGAAGCATGCAACTGTAACTTGACTCCAGCAACTACCTTCTTGCTGTTGAAGCTCACAAGGTTCATCTAATATTGCCAACTCGTCTTGTGTCAAGAGTGCTTGGGAAGTAGTGTCACGTGGCAAGGGAGCTTGGGAACGTGCTGCTAGCTCAGTTGACACATGAGTACATCGTGCAGCTGGTAGTACTGTGGTAGGTGTTGCAAGAACTAGGGCTATCTCTGCTTGTTTGGTGGCAGCTATTTGTTTATGTTTGTCTTTTTTTGTAACTCGTGTAGCATGGGATGCCGTGTTTGTAGAATTTTCTGCTAGACTTTGACCTTCTATTGCACCATCAGTACCAGCAGAATCAGCAGGATTCATCCGCTTCTCATTCCCTGCCATTCTGTGTTTCTTCCTCTTTCTCTGTGCCATGTTAAGTCAAGCCGACAAGAAAAACGAATAACAATTTAGTTCTTCAGAACAAATTGATGCGTGATGCAGACGAACTGAACTTTAATGTTAGACAACCACATGATAGGAGGATGTAATATGTATGAAAAACAGGACGGAGGAGATAACCAGAACTATGATGTGTAAACTAAGAAGAAGACATTTCACCAAATTAGAAGCAATGCAATGGAAGGTAGACACCATATGAAAGATGCTACAAATATCGCTCTGCCAAGTTAACAGTGTCTCATCATAAATGGCGTTTAAACAAATGTGAAACAGTACAAGAAATAAATCATATGCAAGATGCAAACAACATCACACTACCATGTTAGAGGTCTCTCGTCATTAGTGCCATTGCATATTCACAACATTGCATATTCACAGCTTATGATGTGTAAACTAAGGAGAAGGCATTTCAACAAATTAGAAGCAATGAAAGCTAGACACCATATGAAAGATGCAACGAATATCACTCTACCAAGTTAAAACTGTCTCGTCATAAGTGCCATTTCAACAAATTAGTAATACAAGCTAGAAAAGAATGTGAGATGTAACCTATATCACACTCCGAAGTCAAATGTGTCTTATGATAAGTGATTGTTGTAGGTTACACAACAGTAGTAATTTGATGTAAGAACATGGTGTGATAGAAAAATATTGTATGTTCTAGAAACAGGAACACGTGTCTTATTCAAGTATAATGTGTAAAGTAAGAAGATGGAATTCAACAAAATTAGAAGCAATACAAGCTAGACATCACACATAACATGCAACCACATATAACAGTGCCAAGTTAGAGGGAGCACCGGTGATGCTGCACTAGGGGAGACGTGCTCGTCATAAACACGGCTTTGTTGAGTGTCTATGCATGTGTTGTCTTGGAAATCATCTCGGGGGTGTGGAGGAGTAGAAACTGTATAGGCCCTCCATTCAGAAGGAGCACCTTTATCCGTTGCCTTGCTAACTTCCTTTGGCTTTATTGATTTTGAATTGTTAAGTAAAACCGACAAGAAAAAGCAATAAAATTCTCTCTTCAGAACTCATTCATGCATGATACTAACAATCACTACTTTGATGTAAGGCAAACACATGATACCAGGATGGAATATGTACGAAAAACAGGACGACATGGCATGTTCACAACTGTTTGTGTAAACTAAGCAGAAACCATTCCAGCAAATAAGAAGCAATGCAAGCTAGACACCACATGAAAGATGCAACCAATATGACTCTGCCAAGTTAAAAGCGTCCCATCATAAATGGAATTTCAACAAATTAGAAGCAGCGCATGCTATAAATCATATGAAAGATGCAACTAATATCGCACTGCATATACTAAAGGTGTCTCGTCATGTTGATTGATGCGGGATACAAAAAAAACAATAGTTTTATGTAAGGACATGCTTAATAGATAGATGTACTATGTACTAAATACAGGAAGGCATGTCACATTAATAGGTATAATGTATAAGCTAAGCAGACTAGCACATGCAGTTTAATCAGATTGGAAGAATTACAATCTAGACACCATATGCAACATGCAACCACATATCACGCTGCCAAGTTAGAGCAAGCACCTGCGATGCTAGTGTAGAGGAAATGTTGTAATCAACTACAGAGCTACGTTCACTATCTTTATCTAGCATTTCTGTTTCTTGAGAATCATGTCGGGAGGCTGACGCTGCATTCTTTAAATGAGGAGTAGTCCCCTTGCCTTCCTGCCTCGTCATAAGTGATTGATGAGGGATACACAAGAACATTAGTTTGATGTAAGAACATGGTTAATACACAGATGTACTAGTATGTACCAAAAACAGAAAGGCATGTCATATTCAAAGGTATAATGTGTAAGCTAAGCAGATGCAATTTAACCAAATTGGAAGCAATACAAGCTAGACATCCGGCTGGAGTGGTGAGCATGCTCATCTAGGACCTGAGAGCCTGGTGGGAGGCGGGCTGCTTCGCCACCATCGCAGCTTTTTAGTTGGCTTCCAGGTGATGCCTATCTTTGATGGGCTTGTCACTGGCTCGGCCAGTGCCCTGACTAGCTATTTGTCTTCTGGTGCTCACGGGATGGTGGTTCATGTAAAAAAATATCTTTCCTTATCTTACCGACTTCGGCCTTTCGAATACAAGCTAGACACCATGTGGAACATGCAACCACATATGACACCGCGAAGTTAAAGCAAGCACCTGGGATGGTGGTTCATTGCGAGCGAGGTCATCAACTCCAGAGCTACGTTCCCCGTCTCCATCTACTGACACTGCACCCTTTAAAGTGTTGAAACGTGTCTTGCCTAGCCGCACACCAAACTGGAGCGACTTCTCTCTTTTGTTTTTGGCTTCTCTCATGGCAGCAGAGTTTGAAATACCCTTGCATAAAAACACAAAGTGAGAGTAAGGGTGAAGTGTGTGCAGAACTAGTGCATTGTAAAAGTAGCAGATAGCAGGTGGCTGAAAAATAAATGACAGGAGACATATGATAGCTCTACAACATTGCATGGCAAACAAAATTAGATTCTACCCTGTATGATTTTGTAATATATGAGCATAGGAAATGCAGGTACTCCTCTAGCACACCACCACATGTGGTCATATCTAAGATAACAATCGATTGAAAATAAATAGGTCAGTCGATTTTTTTAATGAACCGTCCGATCTATAAGGAACGGGCAGATGGCCTTCGTCTACCTCCCGCCAGTCACTATTGACGATCTTTATCGAACCGCCAGCGACCACCGGCCCAGACCCCTGCCTCCGCCGCCCCGCCCTCCCATCGACCTCACACCACCGCCGTGCTTGGCAGCGCCCCCAGGCCATCCCTTTAATCCTGGCCAACCTCCAGATCGGGCGCCAGTAGCTCTAGGCCGCACACGCCCCTAAGATAAACACCAAGGCGCTGCTTCCCTGGCGTAATAGGCGTACTAGCGTCTATTACACCGGGGAATGCTTCCGTTAATTGGGAATCAAGTGGCCAGAAATTGAAATTCAGGGGGGCGACGGACCTCTAGCTAAGGTGAAATAGTATATGAGGAGAAACCTTGTGCATCGCGAGTTACTAGGAACATCTAATATCAAGAAGAAGCGGTCAACTAGTGTCTTCTGTGGGATGAATACGGTGCAAGCAGAGACGTAAGATTTGCACGAATAAGGGAAGAGGAGTACCTTTTTCGGTTCTGGTGTGGTCACCTCCACAAGTCGCACCGATTTTCTTCTTTTTACCGGGGAAACCGATGTTCTGGAGGGTGCAGGCTTGGACGAACCCATGGCCAAATTCTTGACTGTGTTGCCGTGGCCGTATGTCGGCGGAGGGGAAGCAGATCCGAGGCGGTGAAGGACGGCGTAGCAAGAACAGCTCCGGTGCGGTGGAGGGTGGCGAAGTTGGAGCAGCAACGGTGAGGCATAGGACGGCGTGGTTGAACTGGCTCGGGTACGGATGGCTCGGCCTCGGCTTCAACTACTATCCGTGGAGGGCGTTGCGGTTGAGGTTGCAGTGGACGACGACGTCGGGGTATCGGCTCCGGCGTGATGGAGGAGGGCGGCGGTTGATGGGTGGAATGGGGTGGCGGACAGAGGACGCCGGGGTTTCGCGGCTGGTGGAGAGGTAGTTTTGGCGCCCACGGAGTATGAATGGGGAATCAGACGGGTGGGGGGGGGGGGGAACCATGTTTCGGTCTGGGACGCGCTTGTTTTTGGCTTTCTTGAACAGAAATGGGACGCGCTTGTTTGAAATTTGGGGAAATTACAAACTTTGCCCCCCTCTTAAATTTCGGACCTACTGCAGGCCGAGGGTAGGATGGTAATCCCAGGTGTCCCAAATAGTGGGCCGGAGCGATTTAGGCCGCGCGCATGTGTGCTTAGGCGGCCATGGTGTATGAATGTTTTTCGGATGCGGTTGCGTGGCATCTAGATGAAGCTACAAACCTACCCCGGTTTAGACCTTTGGACGTTGGGCCGGTAGGTTTCACGGGTCGGAGTTATTAGAAAAGTAATTTCCTTGTACTACCAAACATTGGTCTCACGCGGTTTCGGGCGAGTAGAGGCTCTTTTGGCGCTTCGTTCGAAATTTTGAAACACAAGCATTCACGTTTAGAGTACTCTTGAACTATGAGGATTGACCTAAATATACAACGTTATATTTGACCTTGTATGTTTGAAAACCTCATTAAATTATCCGCTTCTTTTTGAAATTTTGACACTTGAAAATCCTATAACTACGATTATTTTCGAATGGAGGAGCTAAATTTGAATCTATTTTGTACACGACTACATATGCTATTATGTACAAAATCAGAGCAAAGATTGGTGCCCCCATAATTTAGGTATGGTTTACAAATGCCATGATATCAAATTCAAATAATTGAATGGACTTCATGTTGAATTTGATTTTTTAAACCACCTTAAGTTGAATTCAAATGTATGCTAGTTCATAGGTAGTAGCTATTTATAATGTCCATTGTGTAACTTTCGTATGTATAATGTGCTTTACACACACAACATGAACTATACTCACGTTTATATTCGATTGCTAAAGCGATGCATTGTCTGGAGTTCAAAATACTAACTATGTGGATCAATTGTGTCGAATAATAACATAGAAATGCTCAAATTCGATAGAATCTAGATGTCTGATGGATCAATGACCGCTCCTTACGCAAATTGCAAATATCATGATCCCATCCTAATATTTGGATACAATTTATATCTTTAATCAATGTGTAGAGCAGTCTTTTACGTGTAGTTTCACTCTCCATCGGTGGTCTCTCACACATGCTCACACACTCTCTCCCGAGGTGTCTTTCTCGCACACATGCTCTAGATATAACCCTCCCTCCCTCTCATAACCATTTACAACTGTTTTCACTAACCTTTATCACAAGCACTCTTCCTCTCGCAAACATACACACGCACAATCCTCATCGACCCTTTCTATATACATGGACCTGCCTACGTGTCTCATGTACGCACATTATCTTTACACCTATCTCTCACGCATTGTCTCACACCTCTCTTCCTAATCGACGAGTATGATTCTAGCAGAGCATTCTGTAGGATGCCCCTTAAAGTTAGGTTGGATGAATAGTAATATCAGAGATAAAGGGGTTACCTTAGTCCGAGAACCTAGGGTTACAAATCCTAGCTGGCTTTGTCAGTGGACACAGCGTCCTTCACAATTCTGCTATCTTTGTCTTGTATGACTAGTCATCCATGGGTCTTCCTAAATGCATCACGGGCCGACCAATGTGGCGCAGGACGGAACAGAACGAAGGGCCTCACCTCGACCCACCGGACCTCACGCGGTGACACACCCTCTGCCCCCATGTCTCATTATCTTCTCATACCCACATATACCAACACAAAGACCACACACACAGAAAATTTCTCCTGGTGCCTCTATTCCCTCCCCCCTTGCATATACACACTCAAGGGAATGGAATCTCTTGTCGTGACGTCATATTCGTCTCTCTCTCTCTAGACCACTCTCATTTCTCGTGCTATCTCTCCCACGCCTCGCCCCCCCGTCGGCCCCTCTATCCATGCCTCTCTCGAATACGTAATACACACATGTACCTCTCTAGGCCCCGCCAAATGCATCAACTACACATTCACACATGTTACATCACGTACCCCATTGATCTAAAAAGCCCCTCTTCACGTTTATTTCGCATACAACACTCCTTTTGAATAAAGTGTGGCCAAAAAATTATTTTAGAGTTTCTACATATATACAACATTACAAAGTTATATGGAGGAGTACGAACGCTAATTTGCATTGCATGGTGCCCACAATGATATTTATTCCGCACTGTGAATTTGTATATTTTTATACTATATACAAAGTTAGTCATAATAAAGAGAAACGAAGAGCATCTCTCTCTCCATCGCATACCCCCCTGTACGCCCCTTTCACGTATGCACACAAAACTATCTCCAGGTCCTCTAAAAATAAGCCCCCAGAAAATTCACGCATGTTTCATCTTTCTCTCGCGATATATGCAATGACGTTCATTGTATTTGAAGCGAAAGCACGATACGTACATTGGACTTCAGAATCCACTCATTACGGTCACCATTTACGTTTAGTGGTTATTATGCAGTCACGAGCTCACCGTACAACTCTATATTTGCTCATGACATGACTAGTTGACCAGTTAAACGCTCCATGTGGCACCTCTAGTGTTGCATCACATTATCTCACTACCATCGTGCCCACCTGTCGACTTGTATCTACTCTACATCTACACTCTTATAAAATACATAAAATACACTCTTATAAAAAACAGAGTTGGTGATGATGGTGTGTCTGCCATCCTGCAATATAGGTCGTCCAATTTATATCTGACGGATAGGAAAGAAACTATGGCAATTTTGCAAACAGGTACCCACACACCTCTCCACATTTGCAAATAAGGCCTTCCCTCGTTCATCCTTTTCTCTCACAAGATAAACAAGTCATACAAATGCATCTTGATGTTACATGCAACACACGGGCATCTTGCTAGTAAGAATGAAAACAAACGACAAAAAAATATTTGGACGGTGGTTCGAAGTCATGACCGCGGGCACAGCGGACAAGGTGGCCTTGTATTGGTATGCTGAGCCATCTGTTTTAACACACAGGAGCTGGTGTGGTGATTATACACACATGCATGCATGCACACGAACTGCATCCACGCAACACTCACACAAACACATGCACCCACGCACGCACGCAACACTCACACGCACACACGCATGCATGCATGCACACACCAGTACACCACACGACCAACACACACTCTCACGCTCAAGTGCTCAACCTACACATGCATGTGCACACATCAGGCCCTGACAGACACATACACAACCAGGTGATTCCCGCGCACGGGTTCGAGCCTTGTCGCGCCTGTGTAAATTTGTGTTTATCTGACCTTTTGCCTATGCGAACTGACAGGTGGGACCCACAATGAACATGGTCAATTTAACTAGTGAACATGGCGCCACGCAGACTATTTGGCCGGTCAATAGAGTGCAATCCGATGCTGAGCTGTGAGCAAGTGACCGTATAATCACCGCAAAACGTATATAGTGACCGTAATCAGCTTATTCTGAAGTTCGGTGACCGTATTACGCTTTACTCTCTGTAGGCCCTCCAAAACTACATCTCTACACGTTCTCGCATGTTACATCTAACAACTATGCAATACAGCACTACTACTACACTCTAACACAATAAATCATATGTGTTTTTAGTTTTACTAGATATCATATTGTTACTTATAATTATTCAGTTTGCATACATTAAAATTGCCTTTGAAATGTATGGCCAGTATCATCTACCGCGCAGGAAAAATCCCGCCCTTTCCTGTTTAATCGGGTTTGTATCGATGGATCGTGCGAAACAGCAAAACTATAGTACTATACAGTACAAGTGACAGTTCACTGGGCCGTCGTGTCGTCTACTCCTCCGTCGTAAGAGTGGAGCGCTCGCTTTCATAAATCTTCTAGTCCCTTTCGTCGACATGTGGGACATCAAGCTACCGGGTCCACGTGCCATACCGGAATACAGTGCAGAGCAGCCGGGGTGAAGCACCCCAGTCATGGCGCCGGCGTAGTAATGAGCAATGAGGCGTCAAATCACAAAGCTGCACCTTTCCCGCAATTAAGTTGGAGGGACGAAGGAACCATCATTTCACTCGTTGCTGAATCCGCTTCTCCCTCATCTTCTTCAACTTAACCACGTGTTGCTTCTGCCATTGTTATGCCTCATGTGGGACGCAGATCGGCTTGGTAAAGCACTGACACGTGGGACCGCATGTTAGCAAACCGCGAGGACAACGTCCTCTGAAAATAAGAAGCCTAATCCTAGACTTACAAAGGGCTACATAGCTGCTACGTATACTTTCCATCTAATCTATATATGCCCCCCTGATTTTTAGGTGGGGTGGGCCTAATCCTCTCCTTTAATCCAATCAAATAGTCCCACATCACATCAGTTCGTAACTTTACGTAAACCATTATGTGGATGTAGCATTGCTCAAATAAGAAACCTCCCCCGCCATCCGCGCGGCAAAATCACCTCCTTTTTACTAATCTCAATTCTATAATTTTTTAGATCAATATAATTGAGATTTGTATAGATAGCACACAGGAGTAAAACCAAGTGGTACGGTTAAGGGCATCCACAATGTGTAGCCAAATGTGAAAATAGCTTTTGGCATCGTGGGAACCATTGTGGACGGTGTTGCCAAAGCCAAAAAGATGGAACTGAAGCTCCCTGATTGATTGATTGAAGGAATAAAAAAATGCAACGTCTCTCCTCTTTCTCCCATGCTTGGACGCATGTAGTACAGTATAGAGCATAGAGTCTACTCCCCTGTCCCTTCTATCACAAATCACAAAGCAGTGAGGCGTCAAATCACAAAAGCACGGACGAAGCAACCATCATTTCACTCTTCGCTGACTCCGCTTCTCCATCGTCTTCTTCGAGAAGCCATCTCACCGCATTAGTTATAGTAGTACTAGTAAAGGACTTCCTGGATGCAAATAAGGCGGTTGTCTCGGCTTGCAGGCGGCACTTGCGAACGACTTACCGTGGTCTCCCTCAATGGTGTTCTCCGTCGAACGCACTTCGCCAAACCACCAAAAAAAAATATCGTCGACGTCACCGCAATGGGGAAGGAAGTCAAATATAGTTACTACCTCCATTTTTTTGTACACAAGGCCAGTATATCAAAATTACAATTTGCAAAGGGCCACTAACACTAATCGAGGAAAAATTGATGGGGTTAGCAACCAAGGACATTAATATCCCCTGCATGCATGCGGAAGTGAGAAGGTTGGTTTGCATGGCGCTGCATTAATCAAGCGATGAGGAGTGAGATGGTTAGCTCTTTGGTCTTTGGAGAAAAAAATACGCATTAATTGACACGTGAAACGAGGATTTGTATCGATTAAATCCCGCGAAGGAAAACCCAGCCTTTCTTTTTTAACACTAGTACTCCTAGCATGTACGTACTTATCCTGTTTGGGTCCAGGCCTTGCATTGCCAAACTTCGACACACATTTTTTCCAAGCTTGCCTAAAGTTTTCAAAATGAGAAGGAGGTACACTTGCGCACGGCTATCACAGGTCGCACCGTACCCCCACACGGTCGCTCCTGCACGCCGCGGTCGCACCGCACCCTCACACGGTCGCTCCTACATGCCGCAAACCCAACCAAGGGAACACACCCTCACTGACACGTGCTGTCGCATGTGAACACACCAAACTCAGCCATCCTATCGCTGACACATAATTTTCGTTCATAGAGTATGTTTATCCAACCGCATGTTGGGGAGTATCCATACGGCCCGTGCGGTGGTCTGTTGGGGAAGAAGAAGAGGTGAGGAAGAAGGAAAGAAGGGTTAGGAGACGTAGGATATTCATCCAACCGCCTGAAATGGTATACTGACCCAAGTCAGGCGACTTGCATCACAAGTATATGTTTTTACACAGCAAAAGATCCATAAAAACAACAACATAAAGAAAAACTATCACTGCTCGCGGAAAGAGACGACCTCGTCGTCTTTGGCTACCGGCGCGAACCAGCCGTCGCTGCCGACATGTGTCTCCGCACCGTGGTTGTCCTCGGCCTCCAGCTACTCGTTCAAGAAGAGCGTGCGGGCGCTCTGCACGGACGAGAGCACAGCCCGGTTCAAGTCGAGGACGTCCGGTTCCGCCTGCAGGAGGGCCTCGATGGCAACGGCATCCGCGCGCTCCACGTCGAGTCGAGCCTCCACCGCCCGGTTCAAGTCTAGGACGTCCAGTTCCGCCTGCAGGAGGGCGTTGATGAGAGCGGCATCCGTGCGCTCTGCGTCGAGTCGAGCCTCTGCCGCCCGGTTCAAGTCCAGGACATCCGGTTCCGCCTGCAGGAGGGCCTCGATGGCAGCGGCATTCGTGCGCTCCGCCTCAAGTTGAGCCTCCGCCGCCCGGTTCACATCCACGACATCTAGGTCCGCCTGCAGGAGAGCCTCGATGGCAGCGGCATGCGCGCGCTCCGCGTCGAGTTGAGCCTCTGCCTCCCGGTCCTCCTTTAGTATCGCCATGTTGAACCGCTGGTCCGCCCGCACCATGGGGGACTCGGACGCCGGCATGAAGTCGACGTCCATCGTCTCATACCCATCGGGGGCCTTCTGCACCGCGACCTCCGCCATGAACATTGGATCGATTTCCTCCTCCTTGTAGCTTGGCTCTACAGAACTCGGGGATTGGCCCGCCGCAAAGCGAGCTTGGGAACGGAGGTCTGTGGCGCCGACCGCCACCGTGATTTCTGCGCGACGCTCCGGCGTCAGCATCTTGTAGTAAGTGATCTTGCGGCGCACCACGGCTTTCTGACGAACTAGGGGACGCTTGATGCGGGCTAGGGGATCGAAAGGTGGGGGAATGGGCTGGAGATTTGGTGTGGTTTTATGGCAGTGGCCGGCATAGGCCAAGCAGCGAAGGTTCTGGTGTGAATAGTGGTTCCGGTGACGACCGGTCAATCGGTTTTGACCGTACATCGCTCTTGTCGAATTCGCGTTGCAGCTGTCGGCGTTCTGGGAACGGGGGTCCCCAGACTTGCCTGCCTGCAACCTGCGGCGTGGCTCAAAGGAGGCCCAGCATGGCCCAACTTCATCAATGCAAGACTCAAGACCCTCACGAGGGGCCAAGCCTCGCGAGGCGGACGACACGGAGCTTCCTCAGGCGCAGCCTCGTCAGGCTGGCTCGTGAGGAGGCAGAGAGATCAAGGCGGGGTACCTCGCGAGGTGCCCGTGACGCAAGCCATGACGACTCAGGGCACCAGGCGGGCGCCAGCGCGCGCGGCATCCTTCTTTCCTCTTTGGTGCAAAGGGGGCAAACGCAGCCGCAGAGTACCGAGGCATCAGGCAAAGGTTGCCATTTCGGTGCAATGAGACCAAGACCAGGAGGACTACGAGACGGAGGTCACCATGGAGCCCAGGACGGCGTCATCACCAGAGCTTTGCGCAGGCGAAGACTGCTTTTGTCAGGATAGTTGATGCTTGCTGTCCCCCTTCAAATTAGCCCACTATTGTTGGCTCCCTTCCCGCTCGATATTTGGGAAGAGGACCAGGGCCTCTATAAATAGGACCAGCCACCCACACAGCAAGGGGGTTCGGTCATTGGGTGGAAAGGTCATTCGTTCGGTTCGCAAGCAGAGAGAGTGAGTGAGAGAGAGATAAGGGTGACTGAGCTCCTCCTAGCAGTTCATCGCCCCAGCCAAGAACAGACCCTCGCGAGGCTGTTCTTCCTTGTATTGTTCATCATCACCAGCCCCAGGAGGCAATCCACCAACCACACACTGGAGTAGGGTATTACACCACAACGGTGGCCCGAACCAGTATAAATCTTGTGTCCCTTGTGCAGTTCTTTTAGTAGTTTAGATCTTTGCGAGGCGGGGAGGTAGAAGGCGTAATCTCCGCGCGCACCCCAGTGTTCGAACCTTAAGGGTCTGCCGGAACCCGAAATCCGACATTTGGCGCGCCAGGTAGGGGTGCGCCGGAATTCGTCGTCCACCGCCCCGTTCTCCTCCGACCGTCGCATCCATGTCCGACGCTCGTCGGGGCCGCGCCGAGCGCCGGGCCGCCATCGCTTCTCGTGTCGCCCAGACAGCGCCCGTCGGCAGACATCCTCGTCGTTCCCCGTCGCCCGCCGTCAACGCCGCCACCGGCCCGGCGGGGGGCGAGCAGCAAGCATCGTCTCAGCATCCCTCCATGCGCCAAGACAGCCACACCGCTACTCCATCGCTCCCACCCGCTGGTTCTTCGTCCCGCGCGCTCCGCGCACCCTTGGAGGCTCGAGCTGCGCTCCTCGCGGCAAACGAGCTTCTGCGCTACCGTCCCGTCGATGACGTCTACGAGGAGTGGCTCGACCGCGTCGCCGAGCTTGTCCGCGCCGCAGGGGGCTCTCCTGCGCCGTCCGTTCCTCTGCGCCGCACCCCGCCCCGCGCGGGCAACGAAGCCCCGGAGGCGTACCAGCCGCCTCCTCTCCAAGAAGACGCCGTGGCTCCTAGGCGCATGGCCCCTGGGTGGAACCCGCTCCGTCAGGCGCCAGCGCAGCAAGAACGGAGCTGCCAAGAAATCCCTCGCCCGCAAGGGGCTGCTCGGGCGCTCCCTGCTCCGGCGCGCCGCGACCCTGCTCCAGCTCCGGCACGCCAAGACCCCGCGCTGCTCCTAGCTGCAGCGCGTGGGGACTCTCAAGACCAAGCTCTCCGCCAGCCGAGGCCTGTCGTCGCCACCGCGGGCTGCCGTGCCTACACCATCGAGCTGCGTAGCGTCGCGTGGCCTGGCAAATTCAAGCCAGACCTGCCTCCTCGTTACGATGGCACGACTGACCCTGCGGAGTTCCTCCAGCTCTACGAGCTGGGAATCGAAGCTGCCAGCGGGGACGAAAAGGTCATGGCGAACTGGTTCCCCATGGCGCTCAAGGAAGGAGCTCGCACCTGGCTCCTGAATCTGGCTCCAGGCACGATCTCTTCCTGGGACCAGATGCGCACCCGCTTCATCGCCAACTTCCAAGGTACTCGCGACCGGCCACCCGCCGTGAGCGACATGCGCCGCATCAAGCAACAACCCGGAGAGACCTTACATAAGTACATCCAGTGCTTCAACAGCGCGTGCCTCAAGATCCCCAAGGTGTCCGAGGAGGCCATCATCTCGGCCTTCTCTGATGGCGTGCGCGACGTCAAGATGAAGGAGGAGCTGGCGATGCATGAATACCTGTGCACCTCCCTGGAGCTGTTCAACTTGGCGACCAAGTGCGCCAGGGCCGAGGAGGGACGCCTCTCCCTCCTCGAGCTGCCTGCCGCTGAACCAGAAGAGAAGAAGCCCAAGGCCAAGGACGTGAAGCGCAAGGGGGCTGCCGTGCTCGCAGCAGAGCCAGACACCAAGCGGGGAAAAGATCTGCCTGAGTCTACCAGGGGCAGACGGTACTGTGTGTACCACGACCTCCACACCCACAACACCAACGAATGCCAAGAACTCCGCACCGTGCGAGAAGGAAGGATCGGCTGTCGTCCCGACCGCGCCGATCGGGGCTACGGCCGAGGAGGAGGAAGAAACGCAGGACGCCGGGAAGACCGTGGCCCGCGCCAAGGGTGGCGCGATCAGCCTCGCAAGGATCGCTGGCGAGACCTGCCTCACGAGGGGGACTGGAGGGATCAGCCTCGTGAGGATGGCCCGCAGGGCAACGCAGGCCTCCCTCCACTGCCGCCTCAACCAAGGAGGAACGAGGGCCGCCACCAAGACGAAGGGGCTGGGGGCTTCCAGGAGCCGCGCGCAATCGCCTGCATCCTGGGCGGGGCTCAAGCCCCAGGCTCCCAATGCATCTTCAAGAAGTTTGCCCGCGAGGTGAACGCAACCCTCCCCAGGCTCGAAGCAACGCGCCCTCTCAGGTGGTCGGCGTGCGCCATCACATTCAGCTCAGCGGATCAACTCAAGTGTGCAGCCACAGCTGGCGTCCTCCCGATGCTCTGCTCCCCAGTCATCAGCAATGTACTGGTCACCAAGACCCTCATCGATGGTGGGGCAGGGCTCAACGTCCTGTCCGTGGAAACGTTCAACAATCTCCAAGTGCCCTACGACCAGCTTCAGCCAACCAAGCCCTTCTCTGGAATCACCGACGGCTCCACGATCTTGATTGGGCAGGTCCGCCTCCCTGTCACCTTCGGGGCACACGACAACTACCGCACCGAGCTCATCGACTTCGACGTCGCCCACATACGCCTGCCGTACAACGCCATCCTCGGGTACCCAGCGCTGGCCAAGTTCATGGCCGTGACTCACCATGGCTACAATGTCCTCAAGATGCCAGGGAGTGGCGGAGTCATCACGGTGCCCTGCGAAGAGAGGGATGCAGTGTGTTCCCTGGAGCGGGCCTTTCAGGCCGCGTCGCTGGAAGACCCGGATCGCGAAGCAGGAGGCTTCCCGAGACCACCCCTAAGAAGAAGAAGACATCATCCGGACCGGCCCCTCGGGAGGCAGGCCCCTCAGGGCCCGCGCCTGCCCAGGGGGAGCCTCCTTCCATCGCATAGGAAAGCGCGCCTGGCGCCCTCCTCAGGCAGGGCTCGGGGGCTCTCCCCTGGAGGGCCACCGACCTGGCCAGGGTCATGAGGGAGGCGCTTGGGCACCACGTGGAGGCGTGTTTCGAAGCACGTTTCCCTCAAGAAGGAGCAAGGCAAGGAGGGTCGGACCCGCATGAGTTCGTCGACAAAGCCATTCAAGAACTACAGGGATCATGGATCGTGAGAGGTTGCCGCCGTCTGCCGGCTGCGGCTCCCCATCCAGGCGAGGATGGTGGGCTGCGTGTCTGCGTTGATGTACCAGGGCTGAACCAAGCCGCTACGATGGAGCGCCTCTGGCCCTCGCGAGTGGGGCGCTGCCGGGGTCCGCCCCACAGCTACGTTCGCATGCCTTACGGCCTGCCGAGCGTGGTTGCTGAGTGCCAGCGCCTCATGAGGGGCATCATGGAGGCTCAAGAAGACAGGCGTTCCGCAGCCCTGGCAGAGATGGAGATGACTCGTGAAGGGCTACCAGTGCCCCTGGAGCCTCCCGAGGCCCCTGGGCCTGGGGGCTCGTGAGGATCGGCTCCCGCAGCCTCCCGAGTCTGCTGCACCGACACCCCTTCGCCCTCGACACCCTCAGGTGACATCTTACAAGTTTCATTTCCATCTGGGAGCGCCCTCCCAGGGCCGCATCGTTCCCAGGCCGCGTGGGTCCGTCCCTGCGGTATGTATCCCTTTACTCCATGTCGTTAGCTTGCTTTGTTGGGGGCGCCCCTCGGGCTGCATCATCCCCAAGTCGCTCGGGCCCGACCCAGCGATGTTTACCTTCCCAGCATCTGTTTGAATGGATCCCCTACTTCACAGCTAACGTGTTTGATCTAGTTGCCTGCTCAGATGGCGCCAACTGACGGAATTGCTCCCACAACGGCACGGCGCTTGCGCATGGGTCCGTCCCTGCAACACCGACAAACCTGAATGGCTGAGCTCTGGCTGCGGCAGCCCCGCATAGCGCCACCTCGTCAAGCCTCCAGTGCCTCATCCGCCCCGGAAGCAACTAACGGCAGACTGACAGTTGTCATGACAACCCTTTCTTCCTTCTATGATGAGTTTACAGGATCCCCTAAGGGAGCCGCACCAGGCATGGCCCTCGCGACGTTCTTTTCACTCTCGCCCACGCAAACTGCTTACACGTTAAAGGGGGGGTGCCTGAGCATCGCGACTCAGGGCTCCTACTGGCTCTCCAGCCCTCACCCCCTGGCCTTGACCACGGCATCGCGACCTGGCATACCAGCGACGGCTGAGACAAGCTCAAGGGCCGGGACCCGAGGACGTAGAGCAGAAAGGGGAGCAAAGGCGGGGGAGAAGGGGCTCGCGAGGACCTTGCCGAGCGATTCCGCTCCTGCCGACGCGCGGACCCGACGGTACACCAGGAATAACCCCCGACTTTCGAGATAAGTCACCACCGGAAAGCACCAACTATAACAGCACTACCCCCGCACCCAATGCAATTCCGTGTCAGCGACGTCGCTCTCCTTTCTCGCCGAACGATGGCTGCTTGGGCGCCAAAGGGGACCCCCTGAGCATCGTGACTCAGGGGCTCTTACCGGACCCCGGGTCGCTCACCTCCTGGCCTTGACCACGGCATCGCGACCTGGCATACCAGCGACGGCTGACGCTGCCTTGGGACTGGGACCTGTCGGCACAGAGCACCAAGCCCTCGCGAGGTTCGAAAGGGAGAACTGAGCTAAGACGGAATCAACAACTCACACAGCTCTGCAGCAAAGGGTATGTATTAACAAACGGGACTACAGACACCTTACAAGCCCCCACGGGGCGCATTCTGATTCCTCGCAGGGAACGGAACCTAAGGGATGCTAACTACGCGCGCTCCTGCAAAAGATTCCATCATCAACAGTGGGCCGTCCGGCGCCGGTGCCAACCCCATCCAGATCAGAGTCAGTGACGGCCAGACGGGCCCGCCCTGCTCCGGGAGCGGCGCTGGCTCGGGGGCTCGTAGCTGTCGTCGCTCGTCTCCAGAGTCGCGAAGACCTCGCCGGAGTTGCTGGGTCCTCCGGCGCCTCCGCCAAGGGAGCGGTCGACGGGCCTAGCCCTCGCCAGGGCAAGGTCCTGGCCACCTCTCCCGGGGAAACACTCCAGCCGGTGCCCGTTCGCGTCGAAGACCTTGAAGAACATCACCGCAGCGCCATCGTACTCCAAGTGGACCGCGAAGACGCCCCTTTCCTTGCAAACCCGGGCGATCTCTCTCCAGCCACGAGACATGTAGGCCTTGCCCGGGGCAGCGACCACGACCTCTACCTCGGTCGCGGGGGTGCTGCAGCTGGCGTGCTGCAGCCAGAGCTCCAGGGGCCCTCCCGGAGGGATGATGGAGGCGAAGAAGGGAGGAAGACGGATCCAGGACTGGAGAGGAATGGCGACGTGGAGCACGAACTCTTGGGAGGAGCCCTCGGCATGGACTCCAGGAGGAACAACCCACGCCTTCGTGACCCGACGGCGCCGACGACGGCGCTGACCGCGGGGATCGGCATCGACACCTTCGGGGCCCTCGACGTGGGCATACAAGGGAAGCGGGAACCCCGGCGGAGCCCGCTCGCACCAGGGCCTCACCACCACCTGACGGCCCTCCTCGTCCCGGCTGCAAAGGGCGAGCTTCTTCTTTGGCGGGAGCGGATCTGGTCCCTCTCGCGGGGCCTTCCCCTTCTCCGCTGCAGAGAACCGGTGGATCGGAGCCATTGCAGGAAGACGGAGCTAGGATCGGGAAGGAGGAGAAGCAAGGAGGAATGGACTGGAAGGGCACGCACAGTTCCATACTTATAGCCGGCGAAGACCAACCGCCGGCTCCACGATCGCAGGTAATCATGACACAATCTGCATGCAGGGACTTGTCCAACTCGCGTGATCACCAAGGCGTCGTGGGGAAGTGGAGACGCCCACGTCCCATCAATCGCCACGCGGCGCCCAAGGCCGCAGGCTGTTAGGGCCTGCGGCGCTTCGCCCCTGCCCTTTCGCCTCTCGGCACGGCCAAGTCCGGGCGCGCCTTGGGACCGGGGGCTACTATCGGCGTTCTGGGAACGGGGGTCCCCAGACTTGCCTGCCTACGGCCTGCGGCGTGGCTCAAAGGAGGCCCAGCATGGCCCAACTTCATCAACGCAAGACTCAAGACCCTTGCGAGGGGCCAAGCCTCGCGAGGCGGACGACACGGAGCTTCCTCAGGCGCGGCCTCGTCAGGCTGGCTCGCGAGGAGGCGGAGAGATCAAGGCGAGGTACCTCGTGAGGTGCCCATGACGCAAGCCATGACGACTCAGGGCACCAGACGGGCGCCAGCGCGCGCAGCGTCCTTCTTTCCTCTTTGGTGCAAAGGGGGCAAGCGCAGCCGCGGAGTACCGAGACATCAGGCAAAGGTTGCCATTTCGGTGCAATGAGACCAAGACCAGGAGGACTACAAGATGGAGGTCACCATGGAGCCCAGGACGGCGTCATCACCAAAGCTTTGCGCAGGCGAAGACTGCTTTTGTCAGGATAGTTGATGCTTGCTGTCCCCCTTCAAATTAGCCCGCCATTGTTGGCTCCCTTCCCGCTCGATATTTGGGAAGAGGACCAGGGCCTCTATAAATAGGACCAGCCACCCACACAGCAAGGGGGTTCGGTCATTGGGTGGAAAGGTCATTCGTTCGGTTCACAAGCAGAGAGAGTGAGTGAGAGAGAGATAAGGGTGACTGAGCTCCTCCTAGCAGTTCATCGCCCCAGCCAAGAACAGACCCTCGCGAGGCTGTTCTTCCTTGTATTGTTCATCATCACCAGCCCCAGGAGGCAATCCACCAACCACACACTGGAGTAGGGTATTACACCACAACGGTGGCCCGAACCAGTATAAATCTTGTGTCCCTTGTGCAGTTCTTTTAGTAGTTTAGATCTTTGCGAGGCGGGGAGGTAGAAGGCGTAATCTCCGCGCGCACCCCAGTGTTCGAACCTTAAGGGTCTGCCGGAACCCGAAATCCGACATTTGGCGCGCCAGGTAGGGGTGCGCCAGAATTCGTCGTCCACCACCCCGTTCTCCTCCGACCGTCGCATCCATGTCGCTCACCGAATGGAACGCGCTTCGTCTTGCGTTTTCGCTCACTTGTGGGACCGCAGTTGAGAGCAAACCGACGTCCCTCCCCCTCCCCCGCCCGCATCATTTATTATACCACCACTCCCTCCGTTTTATGTGGAGTAAATAAAAACAGAGGGAGTATACTATGGATGAGGATCCCCTAATGTGGCCGAACCCATTGAGTAACTGACATGCGGGGCCTAGCAAGCATGAGATCCGCCAGTAAGTGACCGAAAGGGAGGGTAAGGCAGGGATACCTACGTCAGAGGATCCACTTCCACTATACTACTTTGACTAAATGTTAGAGTAATAATATATGACATGCAACTTACACAAATGTTAGAGTAATAATATATGACATGCAACTTACACAAAGCATACAGGGTCTAATGCGTTTTTCGAGGCTAACTTTGACCAAATGTTAGAGTAATAATATATGACATGCAACTTACACAAAGCATACAGTCAAGTTCGTATGTGAAAGGAGTTTCCAATGATATAATTTTCCCATTATACATCTCATGTACTATTAATCTTGTCAATAGTCAAATTGGAAACCATCTCGAGTACAAATCTAGGAGTACGTAAGAATCTAACAATATTGATTGGGTGTTGTTGAATGTTGATACCTTTTTGATCAAAGTAGATATACTTTGACTACACATAAAACTTATATGTAAACTAGAAAGGATAGGAGGGAGTATATTGTACGTTCAAAAACGAAACGAACATTGAATACCCTTTATATATGATTTGCAGATGCTATGATCACCGGTTCAAAATTTTGAATCCGCCTTAGGTATCACGTGCCCCCACTCGTTCCCTCTCGATTTCATCTCAGGGTCCAGAGATCTATTGAAAGAGGACTAGGGTGGGTACATGCGAATGATACTCGGCGGAATGTTCGAATGAGGCATGCGGGAGGATGGACTCGACTGGAGGGCGACATGATCGATGGAGAAGAGGGTTGGAGAGGAATGAGAAATAAGCAAACGCCACATGATTATACTTGAACGGCTCAAATAAACAATAAGTTGTCTCGCTTGGCCTACATAGTGAAAGGCCTAATGCGCAACGCGGAGCACTGACGCTCGAATATGGCCGGGAAAACAGGGAAACAGACATGTGGGGCACACCCGTCGGGACGACGTAGCGTAGACTAGTCCAATGGAGGAGCTGGCCCACGACCTCCTCGCCACTGACAACCGTTCATGTGGGTCGTTGGGGCCAACAATGGGGCGCAGCTCCAGCACTTCCTCTGGACACGGTGACCGCGGTGGGCGAGACACTCATATCCTCGCTAGACATAGTCGGTTTCGGTTTGCCGGGGGTGGCGTTAGTGCTGTGGCACGGCCAACGGTATGTTTGGTTTGTGCCCAAGGTTGCCCCATCAAAGCATTGGGTAGCCAAAATTTTGGTTGAGGTATTGGTTGCCCATGATTTGGCCGACATTGGCAAGAAAAATGAACTTGAGTTGGCTAGAGTTCATTGGCATGCCAAAGAAATGGCAACCATCCAAACAAAGACCAATCTTTGGGTCATGACGAAAATTTTGGTTGAGGTATTGGTTGCCCATGATTTGGCCGACATTGGCAAGAAAAATGAACTAGAGTTGGCTAGAGTTCATTGGCATGCCAAAAAAATGGCAACCATCCAAACAAAGACCAATCTTTTGGTCATGACCAAAATTTTGGCAAGGTGCACTTTGGCCACAATCCAAACACACCCCAACACCCGGCTCGTTGAGGATGCACGGGGCGCCGCGACGCGTCCGCGGAGTGGTGTAGCGCGGCCAACTGCATCCTCTGGACCTGAGACCATGCCGTGTCATCTGGCTTTTCCAATGACATGCGGGGATCGCATGTGAGCAAAGGGCATCTCCAATGTTGCCACGGCCGCAGCTGACTACCCTGGCACACCAAAACCCTCATCCCTCGCACCGTCGCGTGGTGCGTTCCCAGCCGGCGCCAGCTGCCCGCATTCATGCCGTCCGTTCGTATGTCGTCATTAAGAGGCTCGGTGCCCGTGGAAGCAACTCCGGTGACTTAATGACGCACCCGGACGCTTGGCCTCACCGGAATGCGCTACTTAAAGCGGCAACGCCCAGCTAACCTCCACACCATAGCGCATCGTCCTCCTACCTGGAACCACATCCGCCATGATCGCAAGCGCGAACGCTCTGCGGGAGAGCTTGTCTTCGGGGATGGAGCTCGAGGTTGCCGCCTGTCGTGGATCTAAGACTAACAATAGAATGGGGGGTAGGTATGATGAGGCAAGATCCTAGCTATGGAGTAGTTGTACACACGAGTTTTACGAGTCCAGGCCCTTTTCGGAGGAAGTAACAGCCCTACGTCTCGGTGCCCTGAGGCGGTCGACTGGATTATATGTGTGTGTGTGAGTTTACAAAAGTGCGAACCCTTGTCCCAAAGGAGGGGGTGACTTATATAGAGTGCGCCAGGACCCCAGCTCCCCTCCGTTACACAGGGTTCAATGTTCATAAAGGTGGGGCGTTACTGGTAACGTCTACAATAAAGTGTTATAAATTCCCATAAAGCTATGGTTTAAGTCACGACCGTTGTAGAGTGGAGGGCTTCTCATCTTCAAGGTGGTCGAGTGTCTTCAAGGAAGTCGAGTAGGCACATCTTCATGGTCGAGTGGATGATGTTTTCTCTTCGACTGCTTCTGATTATTTGTAGAGATGTCCTTGGGGAGGGTATGCTGGACAGATCCATGACCCTACCCTAGGTACATAGCTTCATCATTAGCCCCCGAATGGATCAGGGTTTGAGTGGGGAAAGAGTTGGGAACACTTCCGACCCATTCTTTGTGCTACGAGTATATGTCATTCTGGAACAATGAGTTGAGGTGAGGACGTCGACTCCTTTCTCAGTCGCCTTGGTCCATTCTTGGTTTTTGTCGAGTGAATTTTCATGGTAGGATTTTGAATGATGATGTAGAGGATGTTTGTCTTCAGTCTGACAGGTTGTTCTGCTCCTCGCGGATCTTGCGGGATTCGAATTTTGGGAAGCGCGCCAGACGGATGGAACCGAGGTTATCGGGATGGATTAGGCAAGTCTCCTCGATCCCCGCGCCACCTTTTTCACCACGTATTGCGCGCGCGACTGTTGCGGGGTTTTTTAGATCGCCTGGGTCCACCAGTCAGTCACTCGGATGACGACCTTATAAAAGGCCTCGGACCAGGCCTCTGCCACGTGCGCTCCCATTCTCTCTTCTTCTTCTCTCAATCTCTCCGCCACGCTCGCTTCCGCCCTCGTCGCCAGACCTTTGCTCGAGCTCGACCCGCCGCCATGGGGAAGTAGAGGACGGTGGCGCTAGAACGCGTGAAGAAGGCGACAGCGAAGGCGAAGGGCAAGCGGACCAGCCGGGGCGGATCCTCGTCGAGATATGGCCTGCCGGCGGGCTGGATCCAGGGCGACTGGATCCGCTCGACAATCACCCAGGACGACCTCGACGACCTGGTGGAGGGGGGACTGATCCCCCACAAGTCGGCACGGCTCCCGGGGAATGAAACCGAGCCGCAGCCGAGGGAGGGTGAGTGTGTTCTCCTCGCCACCCACGTAGATCGCGGATTCTCACTGCCTCCCCATCCTTTCTTCCGGGGTTTTTTGAACTTCTTTGGGGCTCAACTCCACCATTTCACTCCAAACACCATAGTCTATCTGGTTGCTTTTGTGTCGATGTGCGAAAACTTCTTGGGTTGTCGACCGCACTGGGGTCTTTTCAAACACATCTTCACCTGCCGATCCCAGTCGGTCAAAAAGTCCAAGTCGAGTGACGAGAAGACACAGGTGATCCAGATGTGCGGGGGTCTGGGGATCCAGATGAGGAGCAAGAGTACTTTCCCAGCCATGATTCTTCCCGACTCAGTCCGGGGCTGGCAGTTGACTTGGTTCTACTGCATGGATCAGCCGACCCTGGGCCAGTCGACTGGACTTCCTCCTTTTTCTTTGGCTCGAGTGGAGAAGTCCGCCCCCCTGAAGGTAGTTCCAGAAGAAAAGGCGCAGGTCAAGGTGCTGGTCGAGCAGGTCATCCAGCTTGCCCGCGACGGGGTGACCGGGATGGACCTGCTGGAGGTCTTTCTCGGTCGATGCATCCAACCTCTTCAGGCGCGCGATCATCCGATGTGGATGTACTATGGGCTCGAGGATTCCACTCGGATCCACCCGGAGGACGTCAACGAGGATACCTTGGAGAAGTGGTTGATGGGGATCACCAGCAACAAAGACAACCCTCGGGGGTCTAGGAGGGTGATTCCATTCGACAACTCGCACCAGCCGGAGCAGGTTTAATTCTGTCTTATCAAGCATCTTTTTGATTCACCGAGTGACATCTTGTTTATGATCGATTGGAATTCCTTTGATCGTTGTCCTTTCAGGCCCTCATCGACATGTACTCAATGCCCAACGGAGTGCAGGACCAAGAGGCTGAGGAAGAAGGGAGCGGTGGCGAGAGCGGCGAGGAGCATTCGGAGGCCGAGGAAGACGAGGAGAGCGATGAATCGACTGACGAAGAAGTCGACTCGCCTCCTCGCAGGGAGAGGAGATCCAAACATGCCCACGACCCGGCGAGTGCTCCGGACTTGGTGGCCACGCCGACTGGTCAGTCTTCGAAGTGTCCTAGGACGTCTTCCCCGACACCGACTGAAAAGGCTCCAAAGCAGTCCAATGTTGCGCCGCCTCCAGCACCGAAAGCGCCGAAAGCCACCTCCTCCAAGCCACCAAAAGCTTTGCCCAGGATCAAAGTGACTGTTCCTACTATCTCCGGGTAACCATCTGACTTGTCCTTCTCGTCGACTCAATTAACCGGACGTAATCGATTGAATGTGGGTCTTCATAGTGCTACTACGTCAGGAACCTCTTCTCTCCAATACCGGGACGAGGAAATGGAAGATGCAGTAACCTCCAACCCAGGTGTAAGTGCATCTAGTGCCACCCCTAGTTGGTTTTGGAGTATTGACGACAAACCTAGTTGAGGGACTAATGTGTTTGTGAGAATTGCAGGATAACACAGGTAGAAGTCCCTCATTGATTCGGTTTTCCTACCAGAGATGACCCCTAAAAATGTACGAAGACATTGAAGTCAATGGTGGTATATGAAGATATTCACATTGAAGACTATGACAAGAGAAGACACCACGTGAAGCCTATGGAACTCGAAGACTTAGATCTTTCGTAGTTCTCTTTCATTTGTGTTGAGTCATAGGAACCACCCGTACTGTTAAGTGGGGTCCAAGAGAACCAGTCAGAACGACTGAAGTGATGCCTAAACAAAAAACCTATGTCTTCGAGTGAAGACTATGAGAGCAAATCTTGTCCAGAGTCGGACAAGTCAGCTTTGCTTGTAGCCCAAGTAAAGTTGCCGTGTGGTTGAAATCTGACCGTTGAAACACGTGTCAGTTCCTTAGTGACCCAGGGTCATTTCGGACAAATCAGGTCGGGTTGCCAAGTGGCTATAAATAGTCCACCCCCTACAACCATAAACGGTTGGCTGCTCAGATTCAGTGCACGGCTTTTGTCGTTTGAGAGCAACCCACCTCGAAGCCTTTGAGAGAGAATACCTAGCGAGGATAAAGCCCTAACCACCCAGAGCCAGAGAGAATTGGGCATCACTTAAGTCTTCTTGTCTGAGTGATCTGAAGACTTATTACACTTGAGGACCGTGCATCCTCCAGCCGGTTAGGCGTCGCGTTCTGAGCATCCAAGAGACATTGTGGATTGCCGGTGAACGAAGTCTGTGAAGGTTTGGGAGTCTACCTTGAAGACTTACCAGAGTGATTGGGTGAGGTCTGTGTGACCTTAGCTCAAGGAGAATACGGTGAGGACTAGGTGTCCTGAGCTGCGTGTTCAGGACTGGGTGTCCGGGACTGTGTGTCCTAAGGTTTAAATACCTAGCCGCTCCAACCAGACGTATAGTTGTCACAGCAACTGGAACTGGTCCAACAAATCATTGTCTTCAACGAGTCAATTGTTTCATCTTCACTTCCTCTTACTTACTGTTACTCATTGTGAAGTCATTGCATGTTTGCTCTATCTTTTGTCTTCACAACGTGAATGTATGATCTGTTTGGCTTCATAATATCTTCCTACCTGATCCTTATTACACTGCAGCTATTTGTCACCGAGCTTTCACTCTATTGAATACTTGACCATGGCTTGCCTAGTGTAGTCTACCTTCCGCTGCATAGTAATAGGCATATCTCTACTGTTTGTCTTCATAACTTCCACGTTTTGAAGACTTTCATAAAAATTGCCTATTCACCCCCCCTCTAGTCGATATAACGCACTTTCAATTGGTATCAGAGCAAAGTGCTCCCTTGTTCTGTGTGATTCGGTTTAACCACCTGGAGTTTTAGCTATGTCGACTGCAGGGATAATTAAAGTCTCCGCTGCGTGCCCCGTCTTCGATGGAACTGAATATCCCTACTGTAAGAATAAGATGCGCATGCATCTTGAAGCCATTGACGTCGATTTATGGTATGTCGTCGAAACGACGTCCCCAAGGCTGGAGAAGGTGTCACTGCTGCTGATGTCAAGAAATTCGTTCAACTGGACTCTACTGCCAAGAATATCATCTGTGGTCATCTGACCAAAGGACAGTATGGCCGTGTGAGTGCTTTGAAGACATCCAAGCTGGTCTGGGACTGGCTCTCCAAGGTCAATGAAGGCATCTCAACCCAGAGAGATCAGAGAATCAGTGTCCTTCGTAACCTCTTCAACCGCTTCAAGCGAAATGACAATGAGAATGTCCAGCACACATTTGACCGACTCACTGACATCACAAATGAGCTTCAAGCCCTCGGCGCCACTGAGATCACCAAACATGAAGTCGTCAAGACGCTGCTGAGATCACTTGATAGTTCGTTTGACATCCTAGCCCTGATGATTCAAGAACGTCCTGATTTCAAGACACTCGATCCGTCTGACATACTCGAGAGGCTCAACACACATGAGTTTCAGCTTTCTGAGAAAAGAGATATCTACGGTCCAAACTATGGGCGAACTCGTGCCTTGAAGGCAAAAGCTGTTTCCTCATCTGAAGAAGAATCTAACAACAGTTCTGATGATCCTGAAGACATTGGAAGGGAACTTGCAATGCTTGTGAAGAAGTTCCAAAAATTCACCAAGAAGAAAGGCTTCAGAAAGTCTTCACGATCAAGCTCAAGGAATGATGAAGCTTCTGCTCATGACTACAAGAAGAAAACATGCCACAAGTGCAAGAAAACTGGACACTTCATCTCCGAGTGTCCACAGTGGGACAATGAGAACAGAAAGAAGAAGAAGAGCAAGGAATATGACTCTGACGATAAGAAGAAGAAGAAATACTCAAAGTCTTCTTCCAAGTCTTCCTCAAAGTCTTCATCACACAAGAAGAGCTCATCTGGCAAGGCACGTGCGTTTGTTGGCAAGGAAATGGATCCAGAGGAGGAGTCCGCTTCTGAGGAGGCAGAGGTGGAGTCCGAGGAGGAGTCTGATTTTGGCATTGCAAGTCTAGCTACAGCATACGTCGCCAAGTCCATCTTCAACACTGAAGACAATGACTTCATCACCGACACCGATGCAAATGACAAGGACTACTCCACTCCTACCTACTGCTTCATGGCACGCGGTGCCAAGGTAAACACACGCACTACTCACTATCAAACATCTAGTGACGATGACTCTAATTATGGTTCAAAACCCAGCTACAAAACACTTGCTAAAATTGCAACTGAACAACAGAAAACTATGGAACATATTCAAAAACTGTTAGACAGAAGCGATGATCTGTTGGGTGCTGATATGACTCAGTCTGAATCCTTAATTGAAGACATAAAAAATCTTCACGTTAAGTATCAGGAACTTGAAAGTCGTCATGATACTCTCTGAACAACTCATGAAAAGCTTTCCTATGATTATCTTCAAAGGAAGCAAGATCTTGAGAAATTGAGAGCGGCTCATGAAGATCTTCAAAAGGAAAACGAGTCACTTCGCGCCAAACAGATCAGTTCCGCTCAGGAAGGATTTGAACCACCATGTCTTAAATGCATTGAGCGTGATAATGCTACTTGTGTTGCTGAATGTTCCACTGCTACTGCTGTTGCAATATCTTCAACTGTTGATGTGGTAACTAACCCCTCTGCTGAGGATACCACCGCTATTGCTGATGAGAATGCTAGGTTGAAGACATTGCTTGAAATAGGGATGTACAAAAGTATTAAAGGGCATCAGACATTATGTGATGTCCTCAAGAAGCAGATTCTGAACCGAAACCCTAGGAAAGAGGGTGTTGGGTTCGTAAGGAAAATGAATGCAGATGGCTCTTACTGGAAACCTGAGCAGTACCCCAAAACCAAGTGGGTTGCTGCAAAGGAACCTTCAGCAGATCCATCCAATCTATCTGGATTCACTTGTGCTAACCCCATTATCATTGATGAATCCTTTGATGCAAACTATGTACTGTTTAAGAATCAGAATGGTGAAGTGTTTGCCAGGTACATTGGTACTAACTGCAGGAATGGACCGCATATGAAGAAGATCTGGGTTCCGAAAAGGTGTCTGGAAAATCTTCCTGTGAATGTCTTCATGACACCTCACATGAAGAAGACAAACCTCAGACCAAAGGCTTCATACGGTCCAAAGGCTTCATACAGACAGAGGACTCACCTGAGTCGCACTAACGCAAATGTTTTGCAGGGAAACCACACTCAGGCATATGAATATGAGAGCGGTTCATCAAACCGCCATGTTCATATGACCAAGAACTATTCTGCCTATTCTTATGAGTACTATTGTCCGCCTGCTAGACTGTTTGCTAGGGCTCCAAAGCCAAAATTCTCAGATGCTGCACTTAGACTTATTGCTTCTAAGCCACCCTTGAAGATGTGGGTGGCTAAGAAAGCTTAACTCTCTTTTGCAGGGAAAGGTCTCCAGCAGAAAACCAAAATCTTCTGACGCTATTGCTGGGGACCTTAAACATCTTGTAGGGCGCAAGATAAAATGCCCGAATGGAATCACTATGTTCTTCATTCCTGAATCGCATGCTACTCTCCCTATTAGTCCTCATCTGGATCTAAGTTTTCATAACCCACTGGTTCGTCAAATGTTTTTGCTTCACAATTCTCTTCGTGAAGCCTATCTCCCTAACCGCACTGTAGGGTACGACACCAGCGTCTTCAGAATGGATTATTGACAGTGGGTGTACAAATCACATGACCGGCAAAATAAGCCTTCTTATGGACTCAACCTTACGTCCATCCGACAAGAGCCACATCACATTCGCTGACACTGGTAAAAGTAAGGTATTGGGTCTAGGTAGAGTTGCAATCTCAAGGGATCAACACATGGATAAAGTCATGCTTGTTGAATCCCTTGGCTTCAACTTAATGTCTGTCTCAATGCTTTGCGATTTGAACATGATCGTAATATTTGGAAAATATCATTGCCTGGTACTAATGGAATCTGACAAGTCTCTAGTGTTTGAAGGGTATCGGAAAGATGATTTGTATTAGATTTCTCAGCAGGGCCACAGCTTGCAGTATGTCTTCTGGCAAAAGCTTCAGAATGCTGGCTTTGGCATCGGAGGCTTGGGCATGCTGGCATGAGGAACCTCCACACCCTTGCAAAGAAGAAGCATGTCATAGGCATCGAGGGCGTCAAGTTCAAGAAAGATCACTTATGCGGTGCCTGTGAAGCAGGGAAGATGACGAGGGAAAAACATCCCTCGAAGACAATCATGACCACTACTCGACCCTTCGAACTGCTTCACATGGATCTTTTTGGTCCCACTCACTACTCAACTTTTACCACTACTGCTTGCCTCTATGGCTTTGTCATTGTTGATGATTACTCTAGATATACTTGGGTGCACATAATCCTTTACAAGACTGAAGTGCAGGATGTCTTCAGACGCTTTGCCAATCGAGCTATGAACAATTACGGCGCCAAGATAAAGCACATCAGAAGTGACAATGGCACTGAATTCAAGAACACTGGACTTGATACATATCTTGATACCTTGGGCATCACACATGAATTCTCAGCCCCTTACATGCCACAGCAGAATGGCGTCATCGAACGCAAGAACAGAACACTCATTGAGATGGCCAGAACGATGCTAGATGAATACAAGACTCCAAGAAAATTTTGGCCTGAAGCCATTGACACTGCATGCCATACAATCAATCGTGTTTATCTTCACAAGCTTCTGAACAAGACATCTTATGAACTCCTAACTGGCAGGAAGCCAAATGTCAGTTACTTCAGAGTATTTGGCGCAAGGTGCTGGATCAAGGACCCACACCACACCTCAAAGTTTGCACCAAAAGCACATGAGGGTTTTATGCTTGGATATGGAAAGGATTCGCACTCCTACAGAGTCTTCAATCTCATTCATTACAAAGTGGTTGAAACAGTGGATGTGCGGTTCGATGAGACCAATGGTTCACAAAGAGAGCAACTGCCAAATGTGCTAGATGAAGTTCCATCTAGTGAATCAATGAAGCTAATGGGAACTGGAGAGATTATACCTTCTGAAGCTCATGCTGAAGAAGAACTTATCATCTCAGCACCTGATCCACATGAAGACAATGCTCAGCCTGAAGACATTCCTCCCAACAACAACACAGATCAGCAAGAGCAAAGTCTTCACCCTGTACATCCTCGTGTTGCCAATGAAGTGCAGATTGAGAGAATAATTGAAAGCATCAATGCACCTGGTCCACTCACTCGTTCAAGGGCAACTCAGCTGGCAAATTTCTGTGGGCACTTCGCATTCATCTCAATTACAGAACCCAAGAAAATTGAAGAAGCCTTCATGGAACCTGAATGGATTCAAGCTATGCAAGAAGAGCTTCAACAGTTTGAGCTGAACAATGTATGGGAACTGGTTAAGCGTCCTGATCCACGGAAGCACAATATAATAGCCACCAAATGGATATACTGCAACAAGCAAGATGAGCATGGTCATATGGTCAGAAACAAAGCTCGTCTCATTGCTCAAGGATATACTCAAGTGGAAGGCATTGATTTCGATGAAACATTTGCTCCCGTGGCTAGACTTGAAGCCATACGTATACTGCTGGCCTATGCAAATCATCATAACATACTTCTATATCAAATGGATGTGAAGAGTGCCTTTCTCAATGGCAAGATTGAAGAAGAAGTGTATGTTGCACAACCGCCTGGGTTTGAAGATCCAAAACATCCTGACATGGTATACAAGCTCAAGAAGGCACTGTATGGCCTCAAACAAGCCCCTCGGGCCTGGTATGACACACTCAAATATTTCCTGAAGAGCAAAGGCTTCATACCTGGTTCCCTAGATCCCACTCTCTTCACGAAGACATATGATGGTGAACTGTTTGTGTGCCAAATTTATGTGTATGACATTATCTTCGGCTGCACCAATCAGAAGTACAGTGAAGAGTTTGGCTATATGATGCAAGAGCAATATCAGATGTCTATGATGGGGGAGCTTAAGTTCTTCCTCAGTCTTCAAATACGACAACAACGCAACGGCATCTTCATATCTCAAGAGAAGTATCTCAAAGAGTGCCTGAAGAAGTTTGGTATGCAAGACTGCAAAGGCTTCACAACACCAATGCCAGCCAAACATCATCTGGGTCCCGACGACAATGGTAAAGAGTTCGATCAAAAGGTATACCGCTCCATGATTGGTTCTTTGCTTTATTTATGTGCATCTAGGCCAGATATTATGCTTAGTGTTTGCATGTGTGCTCAATTTCAAGCGGCACCAAAGGAGTCGCATCACTTAGCTGTGAAGCGAATTCTTCGATATTTGGCTCACACCCCAACTCTCGCATTATGGTATCCAAAAGGCTTAGAGTTTGATCTGGTTGGATTCTCGGATGCTGATTATGCTGGTGACAAGGTTGATCGGAAGTCTACATCAGGCACATGCCACTTTCTGGGACGATCACTTGTATGTTGGTCTTCAAAGAAGCAGAACCGTGTATCCCTCTCCATTGCTGAATCTGAATACATTGCTGCTGGATCTTGCTGCGCTCAGCTTCTGTGGATGAAGCAAACTCTCAAGGACTATGGCATTCATCTGAAGCAAGTGCCACTTTACTGCGACAACGAAAGCGCCATCAAGATTGCCAACAACCCAGTTCAGCACTCAAAGACAAAGCACATAGAAATTCGTCATCACTTTCTCAGAGATCATGTTGTGAAGGAAGATATTGATATCATACACGTCAACACTGAAGAGCAATTGGCAGATATCTTCACCAAGCCCTTGGATGAGAAGAGATTTTGCAAGTTATGGTGTGAGCTAAATATCCTGGAATCCTCAAATGTCCTGTGATCAGGCACACACCCTAACACTTATGCATATTGATGACTTAGATGTGCAACACACGAAGTAACGTATATCTTCAATCAATGAAGAGATACATTCTAAGTGTGAATACATTAATGTGGAATTTGACTTCAGAGCGGCACGATAATTGTGCGCCGTGTCTGGGTCTAATACCTCCTATACGATGGGTAACGCCACCACCAAACGTTCTATTTTGAAGTGTTTCACTCATGGCGTTACCTTGCAATGTCTTCACATTTGGTTTGGCTTCAATCTCAACATGTCTTCATGATTATCGTCACTATGTTGATTATATATATATATATACTAGTGTTCTGTCCTCTACAGCATTCACTTATAGCTATGTCTTCTTGTTTGAATCTTTTGAACTAAGTGAATGTGATCGGACCCTAACCTCTCTATGCTTTCTATCTCAAATTCTATCTCTCCAAGTCATATGCATTCTATTGAAACTGTCGAATGTCTTCTCTGCGCCCTTGACAACAGAAGACACAGAGACAACCTTTAAGTCCGTTTTCAATGCTCATTCATCCACATGACATCTGGAGAAGTAGGAACGACCACCCGACAATCCAGGCGTGCGTGGGACGTGGAACAAACCCCAAAATTCCGCATGATGGCCACGTGTCACTTAGATGCGAATCGCTAGGGGCACCTATGTAATAGCGCAGTGCCGCCCTTGTACCTATAAATACACACTTACAGCGGTCATTATCCCTTCTTCCACCCTCGCACGAACCCTAGCGCCACCGCTAGCCCTCGACGACGCCGGCGACGAAGCGCTTCGCTGCCGCAACCTCTTTGACGCTGTCTTCACGCCGATCGCGGACATCGTCCTCTCCGCCGTCGCCGTAGGTGTCCTCCGTCGCCAAGTTAGGGCACGGAAGATTGAACTGCTCGGCCTCATCTCCCACTCCGTCTAGTAGTTCTTGGTGTGGTAAATAAAACTTCCTTTTACAACACTGTTGATCCTATGGACTTATCACTTTCTACCACAAGCAGTTTCTGTTCACACAAGTTAGATCTCCCTCATACTTCATCTCATAACATGCCTAGTATATTCACTTGTGCTTCACAAAGTAGTTAGATTCCTCACTTGTACTGATCTGTGGATTCGTACAAATCTGGAACCAACTTCTTATCTATGAGTGAATGTCTTCGCACGATGAGGTCAATGTCTTCTAAACTGATTTATCTTCCAAATCTTCTGAGAATGCATATGACCTCTTCCCCTTCCCTCGCACCTTAATGCTGTCACAGGTACATGTTCGTGGGAGAATCCTTTGGTTCTCATAGTCTGCATTCATTTGCAGAATTCTTACAGCATCACATAAATTCTCCTGAAGCCAGTTCCTGTTGGTCCAGCAAGAGAAAGCCTTTGAAGCCTTTGAACATCTTGAAGCCTTTCAAGTTAAAGTTTATGGCTTCAGAGAAAGCAGCAAGGAAGGGGGGCAGACAGCACCGTGGCGGAACATCCAGAGATCTGCCAGATGAACTCGCAGAAATGTACAAGACAGATCCTGAAGAGGATTACAGTCAGCGCAAGACCCGAATCCAATGGATTCGACGATATTGGGCAGAACAATGGTTCAAATACCGCTTCACAACCCAAGAGTATGCTGAGAAAAGTGCCATCAAAAGACCGTGGGGAGACATCCTATACAAGAATCTTCTACCCAGGTCCAGAGATGAAGCCATTGCCCAAGGCTTCTATCCATGCATGGTCCGTGGGCCACAGCCTGCTAATGCACATCCGTCGTCACTACTCTGGTGTCGTGACGACAATCTGTTCAAGCGCAACTTTCAGTTTGCCCAAAACTCAGCGAAGCAGAACAAGAAGAAATTTGGATTAGACTTCAACCCTGGTCCCTCCGCACCAAGGGCAGATGGCACACGCGAGGCAGAACCCAATATCATCGGTCCTTATGCCAACCTTGAAGGCCTCATCACCCGCATCTTAGTTCAAGGGGCTGCAGTGAATGAGCCTCCAGCTGACTCTGAATCAGAAGAAGCTCCTGCAGTGCTGAAGCCAAAGAAGATGAATAAGCCTAAAGCTTCAAAGCCTGCCCCTTCACCCAAAATTTCAAGGGCGAAGCCACTGGCAACTGCACCTCCTGAATACAGTGTGCCGTCTGAAGACTTATCATGCATCTCAAAGCCCCAGAAGGCCAAGGTGCCTCTGCCGCATAGCGGCCAAGAGCTCACAGCTGCTGCCATTCTGCGCAATGATGACATTGACCTGTCAAGTGATGAAGACCTAGCAGATGACGCTCTTGAGCAACTCATCAAGAGCAAAGAAGAAGCAGAAATCTTCAATGATCTGCCGCTCTTTGACGTCACAATCATCCACAACTTCATTGATGAGTGGTTTGACACGCCAAACATCAGCTTTGATGATCTGCAACTACCCATTGGCCTCAGTGTCGCCTTCCACGGAGCCATTGCTTCACAACTAGCCATCGCCCAGCGCATTGTTGAACTGAAGCAGAAGATTGACTATGAAAAAGCTCAGTTCAAGAAGCATATGGCCAAGCTCAGTGTGCAAGAAGTGAAGAACTTCAAGATCATGATGCACGAGCTCAAGGAAAACTTTCTAAAGAAACGCGCAGAAGATCAGGGTTCGCGTGAGCGCATGAAGACTCTGGCTGACAGATGTGTGCAAGCCTATAATGAGGCTGCAAAACGCAAGGCACTTGGGCGTCCTGGCATCGACCCCAGGATGGCCGCGAAGAAGAAGAAGAAGTCTGCTACGGCTGAACCCGACGCACCAAGGCAAGAAGAAGTTCCAATTGTCTTCCCAACTGCAATGACTGGCTCGAAGCCAAATAGCAGGTCAACCGCTTCAGAGCTCAAGAAGACCAAGACTGCTGAGGCTGAAATAAGGAAGAGAAAATATCCTGAAGCATCTGCAACTGCCCCCTCTAAGAAGAAGAGGAAGACCAAGAAAGACCGGGCTGCTCCCACAGAGCCCTTGATGGTTGAACCCATTTCTATGGTCTATCCTGAAGCTGAACGCCAACTGACTGTCCATGAGCCTGCTTCCACAGAGGCTCATGAAGCTGAAGACATTCCAGCAGCTGATCCCATCACTGCTGAAGACATTGGTCAACATGACAATGTAGAAGATGATGCAGTCCTTCCTCAGCAAGACAACAGCGAACTCATCAGCATTGGTCGTCCATTGACGCCAATTGCCCAGGATGCCTCATGGGCGGATCGCCCACAAGAGGAAGAAGACAATGAGGCCCAGCCCACTCAAACTCCACAGGCGTCGCCCGCACTGCGCAGGCTTCGCAAAGGTCCAAGGCCACAAGTCTCTGCTGAAAACATTCCGGCTGCATCAGTCGAAGACGAAGAAGTACCACAAGTCCCCTCGTCTCACCAAGAAGCAGTTCTTACAGAGAACGTGCTTGTGTCCGATCATCCAGCTCATCAAGTGGAGGATGCAAATCGTGAGGCTGCCACAACTAACAATGAAGCTAATGTGGAGCCCTCCCCACCAAAAGCATCAGAAGACAGCGAAGCCACTGATCCTGACACTTCTGTTCCTGAGTCTGCTGCCGGTCCCCAGTTCGACTATCATGTTGAGCACAGGCCTCAGGTACAGAAGCCAATCCCAAGACTGCCAAGGTTCCCAGGTCCTGCATCAGCACCTGGCTCCTTCAACATCAATGGCTTCAGGGCAGACAATACATTCTTCAATAGCACCAAGAACCCCTACTCAAGGGAAAGGATTTCATTAGATCGGTTCTGGAGCTATCCTCAGCGAAGCTATTACTCATGCATACTGTAAAACCAAGGTCGCATCTGTTGGAAATATGCCCTAGAGGCAATAATAAATTAGTTATTATTATATTTCCTTGTTCATGATAATCGTTTATTATCCATGCTAGAATTGTATTGATAGGAAACTCAGATACATGTGTGGATACATAGACAACACCATGTCCCTAGTAAGCCTCTAGTTGACTAGCTCGTTGATCAATAGATGGTTACGATTTCCTGACCATGGACATTGGATGTCATTGATAACGGGATCACATCATTAGGAGAATGATGTGATGGACAAAGACCCAGTCCTAAGCCTAGCACAAGATCATGTAGTTCGTATGCTAAAGCTTTTCTAAATGTCAAGTATCATTTCCTTAGACCATGAGATTGTGCAACTCCCGGATTCCGTAGGAGTGCTTTGGGTGTGCCAAACGTCACAACGTAACTGGGTGGCTATAAAGGTACACTACAGGTATCTCCGAAAGTGTCTGTTGGGTTGGCACGAATCGAGATTGGGATTTGTCACTCCGTGTAAACGGAGAGGTATCTCTGGGCCCACTCGGTAGGACATCATCATAATGTGCACAATGTGATCAAGGAGTTGATCACGGGATGATGTGTTACGAAATGAGTAAAGAGACTTACCGGTAACGATATTGAACAAGGTATCGGGATACCGACGATCGAATCTCGGGCAAGTATCGTACCGCTAGACAAAGGGAATTGTATACGGGATTGATTGAATCCTCGACATCGTGGTTCATCCGATGAGATCATCATGGAACATGTGGGAGCCAACATGGGTATCCAGATCCCGCTGTTGGTTATTGAACGGAGAACGTCTCGGTCATGTCTACATGTCTCCCGAACCCGTAGGGTCTACACACTTAAGGTTCGGTGACGCTAGGGTTGTAGGGATATTTATATGCAGTAACTCGAATGTTGTTCGGAGTCCCGGATGAGATACCGGACGTCACGAGGAGTTCCGGAATGGTCCGGAGGTAAAGAATTATATATAGGAAGTGCTATTTCGGCCGTCGGGACAAGTTTCGGGGTCACCGGTATTGTACCGGGATCACCGGAAGGGTCCCGGGGGTCCCACCGGGTGGGGCCACCTGCCCCGGGGGGCCACATGGGCTGTAGGGGGTGCGCCTTGGCCTATATGGGCCAAGGGCACCAGCCCCAAGAGGCCCATGCGCCAAGAGAGCAAGAAAGGAAGAGTCCTAAAAGGGGAAGGCACCTCCTAGGTGCCTTGGGGAGGAGGGATTCCTCCCTTGGCCGCCGCCCCCCATCTCCTAGGGCCGGCGCCCCCCTAGGCTCCCTATATATAGTGGTGGAAGGAGGGATTCTCACCCCACGCCTTTGGTGCCTCCCTCTCCCTCTCCAACACATCCTCCTCCTCCATAGTGCTTGGCGAAGCCCTGCCGGAGTACTGCAGCTCCACCACCACCACACCGTCGTGCTGCTATTGGAGCCATCTTCCTCAACCTCTCCTTCCCCCTTGCTGGATCAAGAAGGAGGAGACGTCGCTGCTCCGTACGTGTGTTGAACGCGGAGGTGCCGTCCGTTCGGCGCTAGGATCATCGGTGATTTGGATCACGACAAGTACGACTCCATCAACCCCGTTCTCTTGAATGCTTCCATGCGCGATCTACAAGGGTATGTAGATCCACTCCTCCCTCGTTGCTAGATGACTCCATAGATAGATCTTGGTGACACGTAGGAAAATTTTGAATTTATGCTACGTTCCCCAATAGTGGCATCATGAGCTAGGTCTATGCGTAGTTTCTATGCACGAGTAGAACACAAAGTAGTTGTGGGCGTTGATTTTTGTTCAATATACTTACCGTTACTAGTCCAATCTTGATTCGGTGGCATTGTGGGATGAAGCGGCCCGGACCGACCTTACACGTACTCTTACGTGAGACTGGTTCCACCGACTGACATGCACTAGTTGCATAAGGTGGCTAGCGGGTGTCTGTCTCTCCCACTTTAGTCGGATCGGATTCGATGAAAAGGGTCCTTATGAAGGGTAAATAGCAATTGGCATATCACGTTGTGGTTTTTGCGTAGGTAAGAAACGTTCTTGCTAGAAACCCATAGCAGCCACGTAAAACATGCAAACAACAATTAGAGGATGTCTAACTTGTTTTTGCAGGGTATGCTATGTGATGTGATATGGCCAAAAGGATGTGATGAATGATATATGTGATGTATGAGATTGATCATGTTCTTGTAATAGGAATCACGACTTGCATGTCGATGAGTATGACAACCGGCAGGAGCCATATGAGTTGTCTTAATTTATTTATGACCTGCGTGTCAACATAAACGTCATGTAATTACTTTACTTTATTGCTAACCGTTAGCTGTAGTAGTAGAAGTAATAGTTGACGAGACAAGTTCATGAAGACACGATGATAGAGATCATGATGATGGAGATCATGGTGTCATGCCGGTGACGATGATGATCATGGAGCCCCGAAGATGGAGATCAAGAGGAGCAAAGTGATGATGGCCATATCATGTCACTATTTGATTGCATGTGATGTTTATCATGTTTATGCATCTTGTTTACTTAGAACGACGGTAGTAAATAAGATGATCCCTCATAATAATTTCAAGAAAGTGTTCCCCCTAACTGTGCACCGTTGCGACAGTTTGTTGTTTCGAAGCACCACGTGATGATCGGGTGTTAGATTCTAACGTTCACATACAACGGGTGTAAGACAGATTTACACACGCGAAACACTTAGGTTGACTTGACGAGCCTAGCATGTACAGACATGGCCTCGGAACACAAGAGACCGAAAGGTCGAGCATGAGTCGTATGGTAGATACGATCAACATGAAGATGTTCACCGATGATGACTAGTCCGTCTCACGTGATGATCGGACACGGCCTAGTTGACTCGGATCATGTAATCACTTAGATGACTAGAGGGATGTCTATCTAAGTGGGAGTTCATAAGATGAACTTAATTATCCTGAACATAGTCAAAAGGTCTTCGCAAATTATGTCGTAGCTCGCGCTTCAGTTCTACTGTTTAGATATGTTCCTAGAGAAAAATTAGTTGAAAGTTGATAGTAGCAATTATGCAGACAGTAAAAGGCTCATGTCCTTAATGCGCCGCTCAGTGTGCCGAACCTCGAACGTCGTCTGTGGATGTTGCGAACATCTGACATACACATTTTGATAACTACGTGATAGTTCAGTTAAACGGTTTAGAGTTGAGGCACCGAAGACGTGTTAAAACGTCGCGAAACATATGAGATGTTTCGAGGGCTGAAATTGGGATTTTAGGCTCGTGCCCACGTCAAGAGGTATAAGACCTCCGACGATTTTCTTAGCCTACAAACTAAGGGAGAAAAGCTCAATTGTTGAGCTTGTGCTCAGATTGTCTGAGTACAACAATCATTTGAATCAAGTGGGAGTTGATCTTCCAAATGAGATAGTGATGTTTCTCCGAAGTCATTACCACCAAGCTGCTAGAGCTTCGTGATGAACTATAATGTATCGGGGACATATATGATGATCCTTGAGATATTCGCGATGTTTGACACCACAAAAGTAGAAATCAAGAAGGAGCATCAATTGTTGATGGTTTGTGAAACCACTAGTTTCAAGGAGGGCAAGGGCAAAAAGGGATGCTTCATGAAACGGCAAATCAGCTGCTGCTCTAGTGAAGAAACCCAAGGTTGAACCCAAACCCGAGACTAAGTGCTTCTGTAATAAGGGGAACAGCCACTGGAGAAGAATTACCCTAGATACTTGGTGGATGAGAAGGCTGTCGATAGAAGTATATTGGATATACATTGTGTTAATGTGTACTTTACTAGTACTCCTAGTAGCACCAGGGTATTAGATACCGGTTCGGTTGCTAAGTGTTAGTAACTCGAAATAAAAGCTACGGAATAAACGGAGACTAGCCAAAAGGTGAGATGACGATATGTGTTGAAAGTATTTCCATGGTTGATCAAATATCGTACGCTCCCTCTACCATCAAGATTGGTGTTTGCGTTGAGCATAGACATGATTGGATTATGTCTATCGCAATACGGTTATTCATTTAAGGAGAATAACGGTTACTCTGTTTATTTGAATAATACCTTCAATGGTCTTGCACCTAAAATGAATGGTTCATTGAATCTCGATCATAGTGATACACATGTTCATGCCAAAAGATATAAGATAGTAATGATAGTACCACCTACTTGTGGCACTGCCACTTAAGTCATATCGGTATAAAACGGATGAAGAAGCTCCATGTTAATGGATCTTTGGACTCACTCTTTTTTGAAAGGATTGAGACATGTGAACCATGTTTGTTGGTAGATATGCATGAAGAAACTCTATACAGATGGATCGTTTGGACTCACTTGATTTTGAATCACTTGAGACATGCAAATCATACCACATGGGCAAGATGACTGAAAGCCTCGTTTTCAGTAAAATGGAACTAGAAAGCAACTTGTTGGAAGTAATACATTTTGATGTGTGCAATCCAATGAGTGCCGAGGCATGTAGTGGATATCGTTATGTTCTTACTTCACAGATGATTTGAGTAGATGTTGAGTATATTTACTTGATGAATCACGAGTTTGAATTATTGAAAGGTTCAAGTAATTTCAGGGTGAAGTTGAAAGATCGTCGTGACAAGAGGATAAAATATCTACGATATGATCATAGAGATGAATATCTGAATTACGAGTTTGGCACAGAATTAAGACATTGTGGAAATTGTTTCACAACTAATACAGCCTCGAACACCATAGTGTGATGGTGTGTCCGAACATCATAACTGCACCCTATTGGATATGATGCATACCATGATGTCTCTTATCGAATTACCATGATAGTTTATGGGTTAGGCATTAAAGACAACCACATTCACTTTAAATAGGGCACCACGTAATTCCGATGAGATGACACCATATGAACTATGGTTTAGAGAAACCTAAGCTGTCATTTCTTAGAAGTTTGGGGCTGCGACGCTTATGTGAAAAAGTTTTAGGCTGATAAGCTCGAACCCAAAGCGGATAAATGCATCTTCATAGGACACCCAAAACAGTTGGGTATATCTCCTGTCTCAGATCCGAAAGCAATAAGGGATTGTTTCTAGAATTGGGTCCTTTCTCGAGGAAAAGTTTCTCTCAAAAGAATTGAGTGGGAGGATGGTGGAGACTTGATGAGGTTATTGAACCGTCTCTTCAACTAGTGTGTGGCAGGGCACAGGAAGTTGTTCCTGTGGCACCTACACCAATTGAAGTGGAAGCTTATGATAGTGATCATGAAACTTCAGATCAAGTCACTACCAAACCTCGTGGGATGACAAGGATGCGTACTACTTCAGAGTGGTACGTAATCCTGTCTTGGAAGTCATGTTGATAGACAACAATGAACCTACGAGCTATGGAGAAGCGATGGTGGGCCCGGATTCCGATAAATGGCTCGAGGCCATATAATCCGAGAGAGGATCCATATATGAAAACAAAGTGTAGACTTTGGGAGAACTACTTGATGGTCGTAAGGCTGTTAGGTACATATGGATTTTAAAAGGAAGACGGACAATGATGGTAGGTATCACCATTAAGAAAGCTCGACTTGTCATTAAGATGTTTTCCGACAAGTTCAAGGAGTTGGCTGCGATGAGACTTTCTCACTCGTAGCGATGCTAAGAGTCTGTTGGAATTATATTAGCAATTACTGCATTATTTGTGAAACCTTGCAGATAGGATGCCAAAAACCATTGTTTCCTCGACGATTTTTGAGGAAAGGTTGTATGTGATACAACCGGAAGGTTTTTGTTAATCCTGAAAGATGCTAATAAGTATGCAAAGCTCCAGCAATCCTTCTAAGGACTGGAGTAAGCATCTCGGAGTTGGAATGTATGCTTTGATAAGATGATCAAAATTTTGGGTGTATACAAAGTTTATGAGAAACTTGTATTTCCAAAGAAGTGAGTGGGAGCACTATAGAATTTCTGATGAGTATATGTTGTTGACATATTATGGATCAGAAATGATGTAGAATTTCTGGAAAGCATATAGGGTTATTTGGAAAGTGTTTTTAATGGAAAGCCTGGATTAAGCTACTTGAACATTGAGCATCAAGATCTATAAGGATAGATCAAAATTCTTAATGGTACTTTCAAATGAGCACATACCTTGACATGATCTTGAAGGTGTTCAAGATGGACCAGTCAAAGAAGGAGTTCTTGCCTGAGTTGTAAGGTATGAAGTTAAGACTTAAAGCTCGACCACGGCAGAATAGAGAGAAAGGACGAAGGTCGTCCCCTATGCTTAAGACATAGGCTCTACAGTATGCTATGCTGTGTAGCGCACCTGAAATGTGCCTTGCCACATATCTGGCAAAAGGGTACAAAGGTAATCTAGGAGTAGATCACTAGATAGCGGTCTAAATTATCCTTAGAGGAATAAGGATATGTTTCTCGGTTATGGAGGTGATAAAGAGTTCGATGTAAAGAGTTACGTCGATGCAAGCTTAACACCTATCCGGATAGATCTGAGTAGAGATACCGGATACGTATAATGGAGCAACAATTTAGAATAGCTCCAAGTAGAACAGTTATTTGAAATGGCTCCAAATATAGCGTAGTAGCGGCATCTACAAGATGACATAGAGATTTGCGAAGTACATACGGATCTGAAAGATTCAGACCCATTGACTATAACATCTCTCACAAGCATAACATGTTCAAACCCAGAACTCATCGAGTGTTAATCACATGGTTATGTGAACTAGATTATTGACTCTAGTAAACTCTTCGGGTGTGAGTCACATGGGGATGTGACCTTGAGTGTTAATCACATATCGATGTGAACTGGATTATTGACTCTAGTGCAAGTGGGAGACTGTTGGAAATATGCCCTAGAGGCAATAATAAATTAGTTATTATTATATTTCCTTGTTCATGATAATCGTTTATTATCCATGCTAGAATTGTATTGATAGGAAACTCAGATACATGTGTGGATACATAGACAACACCATGTCCCTAGTAAGCCTCTAGTTGACTAGCTCGTTGATCAATAGATGGTTACAGTTTCCTGACCATGGACATTGGATGTCATTGATAACGGGATCACATCATTAGGAGAATGATGTGATGGACAAAGACCCAGTCCTAAGCCTAGCACAAGATCATGTAGTTCGTATGCTAAAGCTTTTCTAAATGTCAAGTATCATTTCCTTAGACCATGAGATTGTGCAACTCCCGGATTCTGTAGGAGTGCTCTGGGTGTGCCAAACGTCACAACGTAACTGGGTGGCTATAAAGGTACACTACAGGTATCTCCGAAAGTGTCTATTGGGTTGGCACGAATTGTGACTGGGATTTGTCACTCCGTGTAAACGGAGAGGTATCTCTGGGCCCACTCGGTAGGACATCATCATAATGTGCACAATGTGATCAAGGAGTTGATCACGGGATGATGTGTTACGAAACGAGTAAAGAGACTTACCGGTAACGATATTGAACAAGGTATCGGGATACCGACGATCGAATCTCGGGAAAGTATCGTACCGCTAGACAAAGGGAATTGTATACGGGATTGATTGAATCCTCGACATCGTGGTTCATCCGATGAGATCATCATGGAACATGTGGGAGCCAACATGGGTATCCAGATCCCGCTGTTGGTTATTGACCGGAGAACGTCTCGGTCATGTCTACATGTCTCCCGAACCCGTAGGGTCTACACACTTAAGGTTCGGTGACGCTAGGGATGTAGGGATATTTATATGCAGTAACTCGAATGTTGTTCGGAGTCCCGGATGAGATACCGGACGTCACGAGGAGTTCCGAAATGGTCCGAAGGTAAAGAATTATATATAGGAAGTGCTATTTCGGCCGTCGGGACAAGTTTCGGGGTCACCGGTATTGTACCGGGATCACCGGAAGGGTCCCGGGGGTCCACCGGGTGGGGCCACCTGCCCCGGGGGGCCACATGGGCTGTAGGGGTGTGCGCCTTGGCCTACATGGGCCAAGGGCACCAGCCCCAAGAGGCCCATGCGCCAAGAGAGCAAGAAAGGAAGAGTCCTAAAAGGGGAAGGCACCTCCTAGGTGCCTTGGGGAGGAGGGATTCCTCCCTTGGCCGCCGCCCCCCCATCTCCTAGGGCCGGCGCCCCCCTAGGCTCCCTATATATAGTGGTGGAAGGAGGGCTTCTCACCCCACGCCTTTGGTGCCTCCCTCTCCCTCTCCAACACATCCTCCTCCTCCATAGTGCTTGGCGAAGCCCTGCCGGAGTACTGCAGCTCCACCACCACCACACCGTCGTGCTGCTATTGGAGCCATCTTCCTCAACCTCTCCTTCCCCCTTGCTGGATCAAGAAGGAGGAGACGTCGCTGCTCCGTACGTGTGTTGAACGCGGAGGTGCCGTCCGTTCGGCGCTAGGATCATCGGTGATTTGGATCACGACAAGTACGACTCCATCAACCCCGTTCTCTTGAACGCTTCCGCGCGCGATCTACAAGGGTATGTAGATCCACTCCTCCCTCGTTGCTAGATGACTCCATAGATAGATCTTGGTGACATGTAGGAAAATTTTGAATTTATGCTACGTTCCCCAACATCATCTTCCCACACAAGCGCCTTGACGTTAAAGCTATAGCTGGTCTGCCCTGCCTAGAAGAAGCTTTGGATTGCTTCAAGCAAGTTGGACTGCTGCCATTCATAACTGACCAAGAGCATTGGAATGAAGAGCTGCTGCTCCAATTCTATGCCACACTCCACATCCGAGGGTACAACAGAGATCCGAAGACTTGGGTCCTGGAGTGGATGACCGGAAATGTTCATCACGAAGCCAATGCATTTGACATCATTGAGCTCACTGGCTTTTCCCCCCCCCGCGATCTCTTCGAGCAAGGCTGTCAGCTACATACTGAAGCTATTGAGAGCATCTTTCAGAGGCCTGAACCTGATATGAGTCAGATGCTCAGCATGATGAAGCCATTGCCCCAAGATGCTGCTTATCCCACAGCGTTCTTCGTTGAAGACCTTGAGTATCTGCCAAGAACCATCTATCACATCATCAGGCGGACACTATGGCCCATTAAAGGTCACTCTCCAAATGACAAGATCGAGGGTGCAATGAAGACTTTGATATTCTGTATCCTTCATGGCAAATGCTTCAATGCACAGGACTTCTTCATACGCCAACTTGTTGCATCCGGCTCTGATTAGTTTGGTTTGAAGTTCTACGCCCCTTGGGTAATGTGACTGATCAAACTTCACTCTGCTATCTCGTATCAGCCCTCAGCCCGCAACCATCGTATCTTCTTGCCTGATGTGGATACCTCTGCTGAAGCCATCTATCCTGAGCCTGCCAAGCAACCTCTGAGTCTTCAGAATGCAGAACACCAGAGCTTCACTCAAAACATTGAAGGAGTTGAAGCAGTCTCTCGGGTGTATCCGTTGGCTGGCACTACACGTGCACCACGCCCTGCTTCCACTTAAGCCACTGACAGCACAACTGCTCCAAGACCCAAGAAGCGCACTCGTGTTCTCAATGACCGAGAGCTTCTTGTGGCCCTTCATCAAAAACAGGATAGGCATCATGACTGGCTGAAGCATCAGATGAAAAGCCTCTTGGTGGATGTTAATCGCATTCAAAATCTTGCCACCAAGAATGCTTTCATTACCCATGAAACCTGTCGCCGTACATGGAAAGGGCTAACGATGATGTGTTTTGAAGCTGATCTTCAAGAGGATGGCTTCACTGAGCGATTCAAGTTTGACTCCACACCTCCTAGAAGAGCTGTGCTGCGAGGAACACCATCCCTTGAAGACTCTGAGTTTTCTTCCTCTGCTGCCATAGTGACTGCCAGAGTTATCGAGGATGAAGATGATGCTACTTCACCGCCACCTCCTTCAGCACACATCGATACTGCTCCAAGTTCGTCTGCACCGCCACACACCACCGAAGACCCTGCTACTTCACCTACTCCTCATGGGACCGAGTAGATGCTCTATGTCTTCAAACCTTTTTGGTCCTCACTGACAAAAGGGGGAGAAGCATATGAGGTTGATAGTCTTCAAGCGGGTCATTATGGGCGTGTGCTTTATATTTTGCTATATTTTGCTTCGTGCTTACAATTCTCGTTTTGCTCAATTTGGTTCTTTGAGTTGTAACACTTAAACTCGATGGTAGTCTGCTACTTATTTGCCAACTTGTTTTGTGATGATAAATTCCGCATGTGCAGCAATAAATTCCGCACTTAGATCATTCTGCAGACGTCCATTTTTCATTATGCATGTCATTATCTTCATATACTTTCACATGCATAGTGGAATGTCATCATAAGGTGAAGTGGATCTCCACAAGTACAACCTGCCATGTGCATTTGCATTCCAAAAGCAAATTACTTATATGCACATCTTCAGGGGGAGCCCTTGCAACTTATGAAGACAATTCCTTATCCTTTAAAATTTCATAGATTATATTCCCCGTTGAAAACTTCAACTAGTTTGTCATCAATCACCAAAAAGGGGGAGATTGTAAGTGCATCTAGTGCCACCCCTAGTTGGTTTTGGAGTATTGACGACAAACCTAGTTGAGGGACTAATGTGTTTGTGAGAATTGCAGGATAACACAGGTAGAAGTCCCTCATTGATTCGGTTTTCCTATCAGAGATGACCCCTAAAAATGTACGAAGACATTGAAGTCAATGGTGGTATATGAAGATATTCACATTGAAGACTATGACAAGAGAAGACACCACGTGAAGCCTATGGAACTCGAAGACTTAGATCTTTCGTAGTTCTCTTCCATTTGTGTTGAGTCATAGGAACCACCGTACTGTTAAGTGGGGTCCAAGAGAACCAGTCAGAACGACTTAAGTGATGCCTAAACAAAAAACCTATGTCTTCGAGTGAAGACTATGAGAGCTAATCTTGTCCAGAGTCGGACAAGTCAGCTTTGCTTGTAGCCCAAGTAAAGTTCCCGTGTGAGTTTGAAATCTGACCGTTGAAACACGTGTCAGTTCCTTAGTGACCCAGGGTCATTTCGGACAAATCAGGTCGGGTTGCCAAGTGGCTATAAATAGTCCACCCCCTACAACCATAAATGGTTGGCTGCTCAGATTCAGTGCACGGCTTTTGTCGTTTCAGAGCAACCCACCTCGAAGCCTTTGAGAGAGAATACCTAGCGAGGATAAAGCCCTAACCACCCAGAGCCAGAGAGAATTGGGCATCACTTAAGTCTTCTTGTCTGAGTGATCTGAAGACTTATTACACTTGAGGACTGTGCATCCTCCAGCCGGTTAGGCGTCGCATTCTGAGCATCCAAGAGACATTGTGGATTACCGGTGAACGAAGTCTGTGAAGGTTTGGGAGTCTACCTTGAAGACTTACCAGAGTGATTGGGTGAGGTCTGTGTGACCTTAGCTCAAGGAGAATACGGTGAGGACTAGGTGTCCTGAGCTGCGTGTTCAGGACTGGGTGTCCGGGATTGTGTGTCCTAAGGTTTAAATACCTAGCCGCTCCATCCAGACGTACATTTGTCACAACAACTGGAACTGGTCCAACAAATCATTGTCTTCAATGAGTCACTGGTTTCATCTTCACTTCCTCTTACTTACTGTTACTCATTGTGAAGTCATTGCATGTTTGCTCTATCTTTTGTCTTCACAACGTGAATGTATGATCTGTTTGGCTTCATAATATCTTCCTACCTGATCCTTATTACACTGCAGCTATTTTTCACTGAGCTTTCACTCTATTGAATACTTGACCATGGCTTGCCTAGTGTAGTCTACCTTCCGCTGCATATTAATAGGCATATCTCTACTGTTTGTCTTCATAAATTCCATGTTTTGAAGACTTTCATAAAAATCACCTATTCACCCCCCTCTAGTCGATATAACGCACTTTCACCAGGTATAAACTCTTGCGATTTGATTCTTTGGTTGATTGCGTTCGAGTGGCTCACTTGGGGTCGAATGATCTGCCTTGCAGCTCCACCCAACGTCATCGATCTTCCAGATGACGACGAAGATGTGGCTCTTAAGCCCAGGAAAAGCAAGAAGGTAACCGCTGGTAGGACGTCTCGGCAAGAAACCACTACGACACCTCCCGTCTGTCAACTTGAAGACGCGGGCAGGGCTTCTGTGACCTTCGCCGCACCTTTGTCGAGTGGGCCTCCTGCACCGTCGACTGCGCCTGTGATTCCTTCAGTTGTCCAACTCCACGCCACGGAGCTCCAAGCCGCCGCACCTAGGTCGTCTGCCCACTTTTTCACCAGCTACCCCGTCCCGGACAACCAGTCGGAAGCGGCTGCGGAAGCCATCCGACAAGCTGACATGATGATGGAGCGGGTGAAAACAGTGCATGAGAACAGCCAGGCTGCCTACGACGCCAGCGCTGCTCTTCGGGCCAATGTCCAGGTGAGTAAACTTTCCTACTGTTTTTGCTCTATGAGGAAATGTTACTCAAAAAATCTTCGTCTACACAATCTCCTGTTGTTTGCGTCGAATTAGAGCACCCACTGGGTGTTTTGTTGATTTTGGTAGTTTCTCTCTTCTACTCGATCTGGGCAAGTGGAATCAGAACCGGTGGAGGCACGATAAGTGCACCCACTGGGTGTAATCCCCAAGACCGCGGTCGACTGCTGGCAGTCGACTGGGGTCTGAGTTCTTCTTTCCTCCTTACACTCGACTCGGGCGACTGGTCGAGTAGTTTCATTCTTCCACTCGGTCTGGGCGAGTGGGATCTGAACCGGTGGTGGCACGCAAAGTGCACCCACTGGGTGTAGTCCCCGAGACCGCAGTCGACTGATGGCAGTCGACTGGGGTCTGAGCGGTTTTTTTTGAGTTGAGTCTTAGTCAGCGGGGGCACGCCAAGTGCACCCGCTGGGTGTAGCCCCTGAGACCACAGTCGATTGTGTGCAATTGGCTGAGGTCTAAGCGAACTTCTTTAGGCTTTATTCACTCGGAAGTAAACAACCTTTGATCTTATCAACTGATCCGTCTTTTGCCTTCTGCAGAAGTCTTGCACTCTTATTTCTAAGTTTTCTAAACTTGAGGAGAAGCAGAGGCAACTCAACCTCGACTTGGAATTAGCCCAGCTGAATCTGAAGAAAGCTCAAGACTAAGCCGCTGGTATGGAAGGTAACTGACTGTCGACTGACTTTCAATACATTTCTTTGATCTCTTCTCTGATTCGATTGCTTCTTTTGCAGAGAAAATGAAGTTGGCTCTGGAGAAGAAGGACTCGGACCTCGCTGCCGCGCAAAAAGTAGCTCAAGATAAAACTGCTCTCGCGGACCAGAAGCTTGCTTCAATCGGGACGCTGGAAGAAGAGGTGACCAAACTGAAATCTTGTCTTAATGAAGCTAGCCGCGAAGTGACCAGTCTGAAGAAGGACAAGGTCGCCCTGAATGAAAAGCTGGAGTCTGCGATCCACAAGAGCAATGACACGGAAGCTTATCTGAGGACTCTTGCCAAGAAGCTTTATCTCACACTGGAAGGTATTTCTTTTAATCCGACTGTGTTGATGCTTGCGATCGGATATTGCTTGGTCAATTGACTATTTTTTGTTGCAGAATTCTGTCAAGACTTCGACGAGGAAACTGGAAGGGTCGAGACGGGTCTGGACCCTATCGCTTCTCCAGTCTGCGACGAAACTGCAACGAACGTGCTCCGACTGGAGTCCCGTATCGCCAGCGCCATAAGCTACCTCGCACGCCTGAAGGAGGTAGTTTCCCGAATCGACTCATCGCTTTGGCCGGGGGCTACGCTTCAGAACGACTTGGAATCCTTGATGACTCGACTGAACGAGATCCCTGACCGAGTGCAAGAATGGAAGAAATCCTCCGCCTGGTGTGGTGCTGATGTGGCGCTGTCTTTGGTGCGAGTCCATTGCAAGCAGGCTCGTGAAGACAAGCTGGCTGTGATCAAAGTTGCTAACACCAAAAAGTATGACTTTCAGTCCTTCATGGAGACTTTCATTGCTGCCGCCACTCGGATCGCTGATGGGATCGACCTGGACTCATTTGTGGCTCCTGCCAGCCCTCCTCTGGCCGAGTGAACAAGCTTATGAAACTTGAATCTGCTTCAAATTTGCCTTGGAATGCCGAGTGATTTCTGTAACCGTTGAACTCCTTCGGGCTTGATGCCCGAGCACTTTTGATTTGCTGCTTGGAACTTTTAGGATTTATCTGAATTTGGTTTATCTCCGAATGTGCTTGCGTTTGCCTTCGAATGGACTTTGCTCACTGCTTGGAATAGTCTTTGTGCTGGAGACGCAGCTCTGAGGGGACAGCTCCAGTCGACCCGCGCTTCGTCGTCCTCGCGGATAGGGATGGAGCGGACGTTGTATTCGTGTCGTAGCTCCGAAGGAGAAGGTTGCAGTCGACCTGCACCTCGTCATTCTTGCGGATGGGGATGGAGCGGACGTTGTATTTGCATCGTAGCTCCGAAGGAGAAGGTTGCAGTCGACCTGCACCTCGTCATCCTTGCGGATGGGGATGGAGCGGACGTTGTATTTGTGTCGTAGCTCTGAAGGAGAAGGTTGCAGTCGACCTGGACCTCGTCGTCCTTGCGGATAGGGATGGAGCAGACGTTGTGCTTGTGCCGCAGCTTCGAAGGAGAAGGTTGCAGTCGACCTGCACCTCATCGTCCTTGCGGATAGGGATGGAGCGGACGTTGTACTTGTGCCGCAGCTTCGAAGGAGAAGGTTGCAGTCGACCTGCACCTCGTCATCCTTGCGGATGGGGATGGAGCGGACGTTGTATTTGTGCCGCAGCTCCGAAGGAGAAGGTTGCAGTCGACCTGCACCTCGTCATCCTTGCGGATAGGGATATGTTTCAAACTTAGGCGAGTACTGGACTGCAGCTAAGTCTCCTAGTGGGAGAACCTAGGCGAGTGCTGGACTGCAGCTAAGCCCCCGAGTGGGAGGGTTGCTCTCCACTCGGTAGGATTTCTTCAAACTTAGGCGAGTACTGGACTGCAGCTAAGTCTCCTAGTGGGAGAACTTAGGCGAGTGCTGGACTGCAGCTAAGCCCCCGAGTGGGAGGGTTGCTCTCCACTCAGTAGGATTTTTTCAAACTTAGGCGAGTACTGGCCTGGAGCTAAGTCTCCTAGTGGGAGAACTTAGGTGAGTGCTAGACTACAGCTAAGCCCCCGAGTGGGGGGGTTGCTCTCCACTCGGTAGGATTTTTTCAAACTTAGGCGAGTACTGGACTGCAGCTAAGTCTCCTAGTGGGAGAACCTAGGCGAGTGCTGGACTGGAGCTAAGCTCCCGAGTGGGAGGGTTGCTCTCCACTCGGTAGGATTTCTTCAAACTTAGGCGAGTACTGGACTGCAGCTAAGTCTCTTAGTGGGAGAACTTAGGCGAGTGCTAGACTGCAGCTAAGCCCCCGAGTGGGAGGGTTGCTCTCCACTCGGTAGGATTTTTTCAAACTTAGGCGAGTACTGGATTGCAGCTAAGTCTCCTAGTGGGAGAACTTAGGCGAGTGCTGGACTGTAGCTAAGCCCCCGAGTGGGAGGGTTGCTCTCCACTCGGTAGGATTTCTTCAAACTTAGGTGAGTACTAGACTGCAGCTAAGTCTCTGTGTGGGACTCCATATCTGAATGTCAATTCTCTGACAAAACTGACAGCGGTGCTTGCATCAAGGTTCTTGATAGGTTTAGCTTCAATCCATTTGGTAAACTTGTCGACTGCAACGAGCACATGAGTGAAGCCGCTCCTGCCAGTTCTCAGTGGTCCAACCATATCCAGACCCCAAACAACAAAGGGCCAGATGAGGGGGATGGTCTTTAGGGCTGACGCCGGCTTATGAGACATGTCAGAGTAAAACTGGCAGCCTTCTCATCTGTCGACTATATCTTTCGCCATTTAATTTGCTCGTGGCCAATAGAATCCAGCTCGGTATGCTTTAGCCTCGATGGCCCGAGAGGACGCATGATGACCACAGGTCCCCGAGTGGATGTCATTGAGGATCATTCGACCTTCTTCTGGTGTTATGCATTTTTGACCGACTCCAGTCACACTTTCCCTGAACAGCTGCCCTCTTATCATAGTAAAGGCCTTGGATCGATGGACGATCTGTCGAGCCTCTTCTTCATCCTCCGGGAGTTCTTTCCTGAGGATGTACGCAATGTAGGGCACCGTCCAGTCGGGAGTAATGGCCAGAACCTCCATGATCAGGTCGACCACGGCTGGGACCTCGACTTCAATCGGATCTGTGGCGCTCTTAGGTTGCGGGGGCTCTTTAGTAAAAGGATCTTCCTGAACTGTCGGCGAGTGGATATGCTCCAAAAATACATTGCTGGGAATGGCTTCTCTCTTGGAACCTATCTTTGCCAAATCGTCAGTTGCTTGATTTTTCAGTCGGGGTATGTGGTGGAGTTCTAACCCCTCAAACTTCTTCTCAAGCTTTCTCACCGCGTTGCAGTAACCGGTCATGGATGGGTTCTGACATCCCACTCCTTCATAACTTGATTAACTACCAAATCTGAGTCGCCATAGACCATGAGGCGACGGACGCCGAGTGAAATGGCCATGCGCAACCCATACAGGAGTGCTTCATATTCTGCTTCATTGTTAGAGGAATCAAAGTGAATCTGGAGGACATATCTGAGTTTGTCTCCTCGGGGGGATACCAGAACTACTCCAGCACCAGAACCGTTCAGCATCTTGGATCCGTCAAAGAACATGGTCCAGTGCTCGGAGTGAACTTGAGTCGGCAGTTGCTGTTCGATCCACTCGGCGAGGAAATCTGCTATTGCTTAGCTTTCTTTGCCTCAAACTTGATATCCAAGGGAAGGAGTTCAATCGCACATTTGGCCACTCGACCAGTTGCATCTCTGTTGTGCAGAATCTCTGACAATGGAGCGTCGCTGACGACTGTAACAGAGTGATCTGAGAAATAATGTGCAACCTTCTTTGTGGTCATGTAAATCCCATAGACGAGCTTCTGATAATGAGGACATCTCTGCTTTGACGGGGTCAGGACTTCAGAAATATAATAAACCAGGCGTTGAACCTTATAAGCTTTTCCTTCTTCTTCCCGCTTGACCGTAAGTACTGTACCGACGACTTGTCCAGTGGCTGCTATATAAAGCAGTAGAGGCTCTTTGCTGATTGGAGCAACAAGCACCGGCTAGGTGGAAAGCAGGGCTTTTAGCTCTGCAAACGCTGCATCAGCTTCTGGGGTCCACTCGAACTTGTCTAATTTCTTCATCAGTCGGTAAAGAGGCAACGCCTTTTCATCGAGGCGAGAAATGAATCGACTTAGGGCGACCAAGCAACCAGTAAGCTTCTGGACATCATGCACACGCACAGGGCGCTTCATTCGGAGTATAGCGCCTACTTTCTCTGGGTTAGCATCAATTCCTCATTCAGAAACAAGAAAACCGAGTAACTTTCCTCCTGGAACTCCAAACGTGCACTTTGATGGATTGAGCTTGATATCATACCTTCTAAGGTTGGCAAAGGTTTCAGCAAGGTCAGTCAGTAGGTCGGAACCTTTACGTGACTTGACTACAATGTCATCCATGTATGCTTCCACATTCCGACTGATTTGAGTGAGAAGGCACTTCTGAATCATCCTCATGAATGTGGCTCCGGTGTTCTTCAAACCGAATGGCATTGTGACATAACAGAAGCACCCAAACGGGGTGATAAAAGCTGTCTTTATTTCATCGGGTCCGTACAGACGGATCTGGTGGTACCCGGAATAGGCGTCCAAAAAGGACAAACGCTCACACCCTGCAGTCGAGTCGACTATCTGATCGATGCGAGGGAGAGGGAAGTGATCTTTCGGGCAGGCCCGATTGATATGCTTGAAATCAATACACATACGAAGTGAGTCGTCTTTCTTTGGGACCATGACAACATTGGCTAACCACTCAGAGTGATAAATCTCTCGGATAAACTCAGCTGCCAAAAGCCGAGCCACCTCTTCACTGATTGCCTTTCTTTTCTGGACGGCGGACCGTCGAAGATGCTCTTTAACTGGTTTCACCTTCGGGTCGACTCTCAAACGATGCTCAGCCAGTACCCTGGGAACACCCGACATGTCAGAAGGCTTCCATGCAAAGATGTCCCAGTTCTCACGGAGGAACTGGATGAACGCTTCTTCCTATTTGGAGTCGAGTGAGGTTGAAATGTGAGTCAGAGCAGCATTGGGGTCTGTCGGGTGAATGTGAATCGACTTCGTTTCACCAGACGACTGGAATGCTGAATCGGTGGCTGGCTTCTTGGCTCGCAGCAAGTCACTCGGGTCTGCATTTTTCTGGTATTCTTGCAATTCTACCACTGCCATCTGGGCATCGGCGATCTTTGAGCCCGTCTGGATGCACTCTTCTGCCTTCTTCCGATTACCAGAGATAGTGATCACTCCTCTGGGGCCAGGCATCTTCAGTTTGAGGTACACGTAACATGGTCGAGCCATAAATCGTGCATAAGCTAGCCTGCCCAGAATTGCATGATAAGCACTATGGAAATCCACAACTTCAAACGTCAACTTTTCTTTGCGGTAATTTTTGGAATCACCGAAAACCACGTCGAGTGCAATCTGACCAAGAGATGCAGCCTTCTTGCCTGGAATGACCCCATGGAAACTCATATGGATTTCACTGAGTCTGGACATCGGAATGCCCATTCCTTTCAACGTTTCTGCGTACAGTATGTTCAGACCACTGCCACCATCCATCAGGACCTTTGTCAGTCGAGTCCCTTCGACCACCGGGTCGACCACCAGTGCTTGCCTCCCAGGGGTGGCGATGTGCGCTGGATGATCAGACTGGTCGAATGTAATGGCAGTCTGTGACCACTTCAAGTAACTGGGTGTCACCGGAGCGACCATGTTCACTTCCCTGTTGATAACTTTCAATCGACTTTTGCTCTCAACATCAGCAAAAATCATCAGAGTGGAATTCACGTGGGGATAACCATCATCATCCTCACCCTCATCCTCAGCCTTGTCTGCTTCTTTCTCCTTCTCCTTGGGCTGTTTCTCTCGGAACTGCTGGATTAGGAGACGACGCTGCCGAGTGGTGTGCTTCGGGTAAATGAAGTTGCCTTCTTCATCTTTTTTGGTGTGGATATGGCACGGCAAATCCAACACGTCATTCCCATCTTGATCTTTTACTTTCTTGGGGTTCCATGGCCCTTTGGGCTTCCCCTTGAACTTTCCTTGAACCACAGCCAAGGCTTCACCCGGAGCAGCTGGCTCGGCCTTGTGCTTCTGTTTCCGACTGGAGTTTCCTCCTCCGGCTTCATGGGCGACTGCTTTGTGCTTGCCACTCCGGAGTCGCTCTTCTTCTTCTTCTTCACCATTGGCATACTTGGTGGCAATTTCCATCATCCGAGCCAGAGTCATATTTCCTGTCCGGCCGAATTTCATATTCAACTCCATATACCTGATGCCTTCCTTAAAGGCACATATTGCCTGATGATCTGACACATCTTCTACCGTGTGGTGTAAGGTGATCCATCTCTGGATATAATCCCTCAAAGTTTCATTCGGCTTCTGAACACAACACTGTAACTCTGTTAAACCTGCCGGTCATTTGCAAGTGCCCTCGAATGTTCTAACAAACACTCGGGCGAGATCTTCCCAAGTATAGATGCTGCCAAGCGCTAACTGATTCAGCCACGCTCTAGCTGAGCCCTCCAACATCAGAGGAAGGTGTTTCATGGCCACTTCATCATTGCCGCCACCAATCTGGACAACCACTCGGTAGTCTTCAAGCCAAGTGTCAGGCTTGGACTCTCCGGTGAACTTACTAACTCCAGACGCCAACCTGAAGTTGGGGGGAATCACTGCGGCTCTGATAGCTCTGCTGAAGCACTCTGGACTAGAGACATGCACCCTGTTGCTGGTTTGTGGACCTCCATCATGGCCCTCTCGGTGAGCTCTGTTTCTGTCGACCAAGCCCTGCACGAGAATATATCTCGCATCAAAGACTGGCTCCTTGGAGTCAATTGGAATACCTCACCCAACACTGTGAGGGCGTCTGTCTTCATGCTGCCGAGGCACGTACGACCCGCTCCTCGGGGGAGGCGTGGGCACTCGACGGCGATCATCACGATCGACTCAACGATCATACTGCTCTCGGTTTCTGTACTGATCTTGTCGATCCACACGTCCCTCATGCCTCGGAGGCGATCTTGGGCTATGGGCTGACTGAACTGTGTCTGCCATCACGGATCTGCTGTGGATCCTATCCCGCGACTGAGATACAACTGTATTCTGCTCTCCCACCGCCCGGAGCAAGGCTCGGATCTGCACCAAGCCTCGACCAGCTTCTGACTGGGAGGGTTGGATCGACTCCGCTATCCGGGTAGCAGCAACTAGATTCTGGATCGGGGTTCGGTATACCTCAGTCGGAGGAGGAAAAAGCTGGCGTCGATTGGATTCGGGTGCGCACTGTCGAGCGCGATCGTTGAGTGCGCACTGGAGGTTCTCCAGTCGAGTGCGCTCAACCAGGTTGGCCAAGCGTGCTTGCTCCAAGGCCTGGGCCTCAGGGGTTTCTCCAACTATGGGAGTATGCAATGCATCCATGTTCCGGCGGCGAAGTTCCTCCCTCTGCTGCGAGGAGAGGGGTTCGGGGCGATACTCCTCGTGAACGCGCGACGGATCGCCGTTCCCATCACCTCCGTCTTCATGGTTGAAGCCAGGAGGGCTGCGTGGTCCATTGACCATCAGAACTTCAGCCACTGGGTCGCTGCTGTCGCACTCGAATGCGGTCTCTACGGAGCCATTCGACAGATCAAACAGGCCATAGAGAGTTTCGTCGGGCTCGATCGCCGCAACTTGAGGGGTGCCCGACTGGCGGGCCACCGCATGCCTCACCCACCGGTGAAGCCTCGACTGACCGGAGCATTTGCTCTTGCTAGCTGCAGGGAGGGGGAAATCTGATGGAATTGACTGGTACTGGGTCGACGGTTGCTGCAGGAGGACGCCGCAGATGCACGCGTGAAAGTGCGTCGCCCCGCGGGCGGGGAGCGCGTCGGCGTCGAGCGGAGCCTCCTGAAGCCAAGCGGAGTCGTCGGCGAGAAACACGAGCGCACCGAGACGGATCTCACGGCCATCAATCAAACCTCCACCTGAAACCATGATGAAGGGGATCAGAAAAATTGCAACTTCTCCAACAAGTCGCTAAGACACCTGCCCCAAGGTGGGCGCCAACTGTCGTGGATCTAAGACTGACAGTAGAATGGGGGGTAGGTATGAGGAGGCAAGATCCTAGCTATGGAGTAGTTGTACACACGAGTTTTATGAGTTCAGGCCCTTCTCGGAGGAAGTAACAGCCCTACGTCTCGGTGCTCTGAGGCGGTCGACTGGATTATATGTGTGTGTGTGAGTTTACAAAAGTGCGAACCCTTGTCCCAGAGGACGGGGTGGCTTATATAGAGTGCGCCAGGACCCCAGCTCCCCTCCATTACACAGGGTTCAATGTTCATAAAGGTGGGGCGTTACTGGTAACGTCTACAATAAAGTGTTATAAATGCCCATAAAGCTATGGTTTAAGTCACGACCGTTGCAGAGTGGAGGGCTTCTCATCTTCAAGGTGGTCGAGTGTCTTCAAGGAAGTCGAGTAGGCACATCTTCATGGTCGAGTGGATGATGTTTTCTCTTCGACTGCTTCTGATTATTTGTAGAGATGTCCTTGGGGAGGGTATGCTGGACAGATCCATGACCCTACCCTAGGTACATAGCTTCATCACCGCCCTCGCTCAAGTCGCCGCACAAGCGGTGGCCACGCTGGCGGCCGACGACAGGAGCACCGTCAGCCACGCGTCCTACTTGCCGCCGTCCAACGTCCGGCACCGCCGAGGTCGGGGACTCCTCCGAGGATGAGTAGGGCATGGGAGGCGGCAGGGCATGGTGTGCCAACTGGCCGGTCCATCTCTCGTGTTCTACTTTTCCTCGCCGGAGACCGCACCTTCACTTCACGGGTCTTGAACCCCGCCCCCGTACATGGAGATCACAGATGGAGGACGTCGGTCGCTGCCGTAGAATAGGTTTAGGGTCGGGTTTCTTTTATTTTTTTGTCCTATAAAAGTTCGAAATGTAATGAAAATCTGTCGTGTTTGCATTATTCTCAGCCGGTGTATATGAACTTTCACAATAATATACATATTGTAGGAGTACTAGCAAGATGCCTGTGCGTTGCACGGAAGATCAAGATCTTTGGGAGAAAAGGATGAACAAGGGAAAGCCTTATCTGCAAATGTGGAGAGGAGTGCGGGTAAATTGTCATAGTTTCCTTCCTATCCGTTAGATATAGATCGGACGGCCTATATTGCAGGATCGGACATATCTTTCTACATCTACGGGAACCTACGAAAGGGTTAACGTAAATTGCCTCTCTCTGTCCTCCCTTGATTTTCATGGTGGTGGGCCCCTCCCTCCCCCAATCTACAATCAACAGCTCACACGTTTCACATTACGTTAATTACGTAACTGGGATTACGTAGGTGTAGCATTACTCGTCCTAAAAAACCCAACTAAGCCAACCTCCCAGCATATCGCGCGGGAAAGGACCCGGCCGCGCCGTTTTAGTCAGGATTACCAAATTACTAGTAGTAGTATCGATGGATCACGCAAAGCAACATATTTTTTTTGAGGGGGCGAAGCACCTAGTTTAAAAGGAAAAAAATGCGGTACACTCACAGCACTCCTGTCGCGGTCGCATTGCACCCCACACACGTTCGGTCCTGCACATGGCTCACGCAAACGGAACGAGCTTCGGCTTGCCTCTTCACTGACACGTGGGACTGCACTCGGAGAAACCGACCATGCGCCAAACTCCCCCCGCCCACCGTGCGAAAATCCTTCCCCACACCCAAAAATTTCCCCCAAATCCGATTCAACCGCCCTTCGGCCATCTAGCCAATAATATTCCCCAACCCCCCCTCCCCCGTGTCCCCCTCCACTCCATTCACTCCGCTAAAGCCGCCCTCCCCGCCGCGCTGATACGTCGGCACCGCGGTTTGGCGATCCTCTCGCTCCCATAGTACGCTCTCGTAGACTGTCGTCCTCTAGCCGCGCCGCCACCTCTGGCTACGTTCTTGTGGAGGCGCACAGCGGTCAGCGCCGCCACCGCTGGCGATGTTCGTGTGGAGACGCATGACGGTCAGCTTCTCCCACGGTACGCGCATTCTAGACTGAGGCTCCGTTCATGTCAGTGTAGCGCTGAATGTTAGCTGATAGACGCTGTTAATCTCACTGTTTGCTGAAGTAGTTTACTGTCAAGATGCTCTGCTTAAGAAGCTTCCTTGCCCTGTTCTGCACTCAATCTGCTTAGCTGAGATGGCATGCCAAGGCCGATTAGTTGCTAAAATATCCTGCCATATATTTATTGTGACGTAGATTGCCATGGTCTAGTAGCCAATCTGTTAGCTGAAATAGCTCTACACCGTTTTATACTCGATCTTTGTTGCTGCGATGGCCTTCGATAGTTCGATGGCTGTGTGCTCGGCCTCATTGACTGCTGAAACAGCCTGCCATAATTTGGCACTCAAATCTATTTGCTGAATTAGCTTTACATATATTTTGTTACTTAGATCTGCTCGTCCAAATATCTTGCCATAGCTTTAGACATCGACCTAGGCATTTTTTTCTGCACTTCATAAAAAAGCATATATGTTTTTCCTGTAATATCTAGTAGAAGAACTAATTTGTATGTCTAACAGATGGACAGGACTTGGATAACTTCTGCTCGAAGATTCTCCACTGCATATGTCGAGGGGGTTGAAAACTTCATGAAGTTTATCAGAGCTGAGTACGGTGGTCCGAAATCAGATGTGCTCTCCCGTGTAGCAGTTGTATGAATTCAGTTACAAGATCCCAGTCAACTATGCAAAATCATCTACACTTGTATGGGATGTCGGTCACATATACTAGGTGGGTTAATCATGGTGAAGCTGTGAACATCAATGTTATTGACTACGTGGAAGCAGCAGATCACCATCTTGATCTGCCTGATGCTCAGGTGGAAGAGGAGGAGGAGGTGGTGGTGGCGGAGCCAGTGAGTTTGACCAACATTGAAACAGTGCTACGAAATGCTCGTGCATTCCATGAACTTTCACCTGCAGAAGAAAAACGGTGGGCCCGCATGTTGGAACAATGCAACGTTGCTGTCACCCCAGGAAATAAGTTGTCAGTATTCTCAGCTATGGTCACCTTTCTTCAGGTGAAGACATCTGAGCGGATGACCAACAAATCACTCGATGCGATGTTGGCTGCTTTCCGCGAATCTTTCCCAGATGCGTCTGAGCTGCCACACACCTACAATAAAATGAAGAATTTCCTTCGTGCAGTTGGAATTGGATATGATATGATCCATGTTTGTAAGAATAATTGTGTTCTATTCTAGAAGGATTATGCCAACTTAAGTGAATGCCCGAAATGCAAATCATCAATATGGAAAGATGGCGATGCTGTGAAGAGGATTCCTCATAATGTTCTGAGACATTTTCCAATTACACCAAGATTGCAGAGGTTGTTTCATGATGCTGAAACAAGAGAGGATGTACTGTGGCATTCTAGGAACCAGGAGTACAGAGATCAGAATGTAATGAGCCATCCATCTCATGGTAGTGAGTGGAAAAGCTTCAATGATAAACACAAAGAGTTTGCTGCTGACCCGAGAAACATTAGACTTGGCTTAGCTTCAGATGGATTTAACCCATTTGGCCAGCAGAGCGCCACATATAGCATGTGGCTAGTGCTTGTTATCCCTTACAACATGCCTCCAAATGTCTGCACCAAAGAATCAAACTACATGATGGCCTTGCTCATCCCAGGTCCAAAAAGTCCTGGAAAGGATTTTGATTTGTTCATGGAGCCTCTTGTGGAGGAACTTCAACAGCTATGGAAGGGTGTTCTCACTCGAGACCTATATAGTAGCCCACCATCTAATTTGTTTCTGCGTGCTGTTATAATTTGGTGCATTCATGATTATCCGGCTTTGGGCACTATGTCAGGGCGAACGACACATGGTTACAATGCATGTGTTCGCTGTGATAGGAATCCGCTGTCATATGCATTACTTATCAAGATCTGTTACATTGGACATCGCCGTTTCCTTGCCAAGGACAAGCCGCATCCTAGAAAATACCGAAGACATGTGTTCAATGCAAAGCATGAAAACTGTGATGCGCCAAAGAGGCTCACCGCCGATGAGTTGCAAGTGCAATTAGAGAAGGTCAGGCATATTACACCAGGAAACCATCCTGGTAATGGTAGCAGGAAAAGGAAGCGTGGCAGGGTAGAAGAGAGATTATTGTTTACCCGCGGGTCCACTTTGTGGGACTTGGAGTATTGGAAAGATTTGGATCTAAGGCATAATCTTGATGTGATGCACATCGAGAAAAATATATGTGGCAGCATTATCGGCACACTTCTTAATATTGAAGGCAAGACGAAAGATACCTTAAAATCTAGGATTGATTTGACACACCTGGGTATCAGAAAGGATTTGCAGGTGCAAGATGAAGGTAAACCACGGGATATGGCACCAGTTGTGTACGTCTTGGACAGGGTAGAAAGAAAAGAATTCTGCGAGGTCCTGTCACATGTGAGATTCCCACATGGATTTGCTTCCAACCCTGAAAGGAGAGTCAGCGCAGATGGAAACAAGGTACAAGGGTTGAAAACTCATGACTGCCACGTCCTATTTCAAAGGGTTTTACCTGTTATCTTTAGAGGATTGGGCCGCCCTGACTTATACAGAGCAGTTGCAGAGTTGGGACAATTCTTCAGGGAACTCTGCAGTAGAAATATCAGGATAGATGCTTTGGAGCGTCTTAGAGACAAGATACCAACTATCCTATGCGACCTTGAGAAGATATATCCTCCAGCCTTCTTTGATGTGATGGTGCATTTGGCTGTTCATCTACCTGACGAGGCACTACTTAGAGATCCAGTACAGTATGGCTGGATGTACCCTATTGAAAGGCGGCTAGGCACTTTCAAGGGCTATGTTAGGAACAGAGCTAGACCCGAGGGGCCTACATTGCTACAGAAGCGTTGACATTCTGCTCAAAATACATTGAAATAGCTGATCAGCTTAGCAAAGAGGTGGGTGAAGACAATCCCGGGCTCAATGTTTTCAATTATTCTGTTCGAGTTACAGGGAAGAGTCGACAAGAGGACAAACCTAAAGATTTGGACAAAATGGTTTGGTATGTGTTGAATAACTGTTCTGAGATACTACCTTATATCAAGTAAGTGCAGTACTGTAGCTTATACATCGTAATCTACTAAACTTGCAGCACATTCTTATATATTTAGATGTTTGACGCGATCACTATGTTGTGCAGCATCTACAAAGAGGAGTTACTGCCACAAAATCCACATAACATTGACAAACTAGTTATGGCAGGATTTGCGAAATGGTTCAAGAACCATGTAAGCTTTTGAAGTGCACTATCAGTTTTTTTTAATATATTGAGTACATAAGATGATCGCTTGTCTATTTTCTAACCATAGGTTAAGAAGATGCGGGAGGATGGGCAGGCAGTTGATGATGCCCTTTACTCACTAGCAATGGGTCCTGATACTCGGGCAAGACATTATGAATCTTGCGTTGTTGGAGATGTGCGCTACAACACCCTTGCACGAGACGAAGGCAGGAAGACACAAAACAGTGCCATCATGAGCACGGATACGTATGACAAAGAGACAACTGAAATGTATGCTAACATAACAGACATTATTCAGTTGCAGTATATCTCCAGTTTCGAGGATCATCGGTGTGTGGTTCTGTTGTGCTGTCATTGGTATAACCTATTTTCCAGGATCGCAAAACCCAGAGCTGATGATTATTTCAAATCCATCAATGTCAAGGCGGCGTACCAGACCAACGAGGCTTTTATTTTGGCAAATCAAGCAACACAGATATTTTTCTTGGAAGACACATTTGCACGTAGCGATGACTGGAGAGTATTGCAAAGGTTTGAGTAGAGGAATTCATTTAATGAAGTTGCACAACAAGATGATGCTTACACTGCTCCTGATGTACAAGATAACATAGATGTTCCTAATATCTTTGAGAACCATCACGTCAATGACGCCGGCGAAAAGATTGCCTGTCGTGTTGTGGACATACAAGAGTTGATCAAGAAGAAGCCAACGTTCGAGGACGTTGAGGATGAAGAAGAAGATGACACCGTGGGGAATTACGATTCAGACTGATACACATGGCGAAGATGTTGACGCTGCTGCTGCGGATGATGATTACATTGCTTTTGTCGTATTTGCCTGTCAGAAGACGTTTTTTATCTACTATGTGAAATTGTGTTTTCTATGACAACTGAAACCTCATGAACATGTTGTTTAGTATTTTGCTGTGAGAACATCACTTGTTATGTATGCTGATTTGTGTTTGGTGATTGTATGAGAACTAAAACATGATGACATTTTTGTTTAGTTGTACTCATATTTGGCCGTGAAACTTGAATTTGATGACATAGTTTGCTGTTGGACTGCAATTTGCTCGATGTCTTCGAATGAGAACAAAGCTGACCCGACAGGGCCTCTGCTATTTATTTATTTATATGAGCAAAAGGGGATACCCCCTGATTTCCATTAATAGAAATCATTATATGTTCACAACACTACGCCCAGCCTGCTACACAGGTTTCATTCATTACTAGTTTCAGCAAAGTGCTCATGTCGTAGCCACTGAATACATCACGAGTGCTACATACACTGCAAATAAAGAGACAATCATCCTACAGAGCACATCGATTTTGCCCATTATCTTCACGAGCTCTCTCATCTCCTCATTGCTGTCAAGGCCGTTCAGCAGCTGTTGCTTGGCCATGATTAGAGGAACTGCATCTTCCTCTTCTGCCGTTCCTTCAGTTAGTTGTCCAACACCCCAACCTGCTAGTATATGGATTCCTCGGCTAACAAAATAATCAGCGTAGTTGCATTCCCCCACATCAGCAACTTCCCAGAAATACAAATCACACGAATCTTCCCTTTTCTGCACGAATCAAATTGGTAGATCATCAACCAAACTATTAAAAAAAACTCAACAACTGAAAGCAGCAGAACAACACTTAAACATATTATTACCCCATGATTCGGGCATTTGTAGAAGACTCGGCCAGGGTTGCGGATTGTGGTTGAGACGCGACGGATGACTCTGCGTGATTTGCAGCAGTGGCACCACACCAACGACAGCGGGTTGCTGATACGTCTCCAACGTATCTATAATTTTTGATTGCTCCATGCTATATTATCTACTGTTTTGGACTATATTGGGCTTTATTTTCCACTTTTATATTATTTTTGGGACTAACCTATTAACCGGAGGCCCAGCCCAGAATTGCTGTTTTTTGCCTATTTCAGTGTTTCGAAGAAATAGAATATCAAACGGAGTCCAAACGGAATAAAATCTTCGGGAACGTGATTTTCTCACCGAACGTGATCCAGGAGACTTGGACCCTGATCCAAGGAACAAAAGATGCGGTCATGAGGGTGGGGGGCGCCCCCCTAGGGTGCGCCCCCTGCCTCGTCGGCCCCTCGTTGCTCCTCCGGCGTACTTCTTCCTCCTATATATACACACGTACCCCCAAACGATCAGAACAGGAGCCAAAAACCTAATTCCACCGCCGCAACTTTCTGTATCCACGAGATCCCATCTTGGGGCCTGTTCCGGAGCTCCGCCGGAAGAGGGCCGTCATCACGGAGGGCTTCTACATCATCCTACCCTCTCCGATGAAGTGTGAGTAGTTTACCTCAGACCTTCGGGTCGATAGTTAGTAGCTAGATGGCTTCTTCTCTCTCTTTGAATCTCAATACAAAGTTCTACCCCTCTCTTGTGGAGATCTATTCGATGTAATCTTCTTTTTGTGGTGTGTTTGTTGAGACCGATGGATTGTGGGTTTATGATCAAGTCTATCTATGAATAATATTTGAATCTTCTCTGAATTCTTTTATGTATGATTGGTTATCTTTGCAAGTCTCTTCGAATTATCCGTTTGGTTTGGCCAACTAGATTGGTAGTTCTTGCCATGGGAGAAGTGCTTAGCTTTGGGTTCGATCTTGCGGTGTCCTTACCCAGTGACAGAAGGGGCAGCAAGGCACGTATTGTGTCGTTGCCATCGAGGATAACAAGATGGGGTTTATTTCATATTGCATGAATTTATCTCTCTACATCATGTCATCTTGCTTAAGGCGTTACTATGTTTTTAACTTAATACTCTAGATCCATGTTGGATAGCGGTCGATGAGTGGAGTAATAGTAGTAGATGTAGAATCGTTTCGGTCTACTTGTCATGGACGTGATGCCTATATACATGATCATGCCTAGATATTCTCATAACTATGCTCAATTCTGTCAATTGCTCAACAGTAATTTGTTCACCCACCGTAGAATACTTATGCTTTTGAGAGAAGCCACTAGTGAAACCTATGGCCCCCGGGTCTATTCTCATCATATCAATCTCCATCACTTTAATCTTGCTTTGCTTTTTTACTCTGCCTTTACTTCTTACTTTGCATCTTTATACCAAAAATACCAAAAATATTATATCTATCAGATCTCACTCTCGTAAGTGACCGTGAAGGGCTTGACAACCCCTAATCGTGTTGGTTGCGAGTAGCTATCGCTTTGTGCAGGTACGAGGGACTTGAGCATGGGCTCCTACTGGATTGATACCTTGGTTCTAAAAAACTGAGGGAAATACTTACGCTAGTCTGCTGCATCATCCCTTCCTCTTCGGGGAAAACCAACGGAAGCTCAAGACGTAGCAAGAAGGATTTCTGGCGCCGTTGCCAGGGAGTCTACGCAAAAAGTCAACATACCAAGTACCCATCACAATCCCTATCTCTCGCATTACATTATTTGCCATTTGCCTCTCGTTTTCCTCTCCCCCAATTCACCCTTGCCATTTTATTCGCCCTCTCTCTCTATCCTCCCTCTCTATTTGCCTCTTTTTGCCCGTTTGCTTTTTGTTTGCTCGTGTGCTAGTTCTCTTGCTTGTCGTTATGTCTGAAACTAGGGAAGTTATCGCCAATATGAGCGATAACAATATCATGGAAAATTCTGATGCTCCTACTAAAGAACCTACCATCTTTCATACAAAAAAATTCCGTGTTGGTAGTGGTAATATTATTGGAAAAGGAGTTATTCAAGATTTCTTTACTTGTGCCGGTGCTTTACCTTCTATGGGTAGTTCTATCCTTCACAGAACTAGTAGTCTTGCGGACGCTATTGCCATGCTTGTAGTTGAACTTGAAAGACAATTCATGCACATGCATCCTTCCAAACAAAGGATTTTTCTGGAATTTTCTAATATTGAGCATTCTTCTGTTAAGCGTGCCACTACTATCTTTTTGGCTCATGAGTTTAGATTCATAATAAGAGAAGCCAAAGAAATCTTTGCGCATTTAGGGTGGACGCTTGCCGTCCTCCCATAGTAACTATCCTCTTTGATCAAGAAGAAATAATGCGTTTTCAATCTCTAGATTATGCTGCTTTCAATGAAAATCTTAGAAGAAGGGTTCCTACCAATATTTTAGTTGATAGAATTTCTGAATTAATGATGATTTGGCTATTCGAAATAATGATCTAGGATATTCTCTTGAATATAGGCTTACAAAGTTCCGTCAAAAGAATGCTTATAATGATGAATTGGTTGTGCATTACGAAGGACCAAAGGAGGAACGTATACCTCCCAAGGTTGATCTTGGAGACTTTTGTCCCGTTAAATTTAGTCCTTTTGATTACTTTTTCTTGCCTCAAAGAAAGCTTTCTGCCGAACATAGAGAATATGAAATGAGTTTCAATAATCTATCTTACTATTATGGCAATACCTAGATCTATCCTCGTTTTTATGCCTAGCTAGGGGCGTTAAACGATAGTGCTTGTTGGGAGGCAACCCAAAATTATTTTTTTTACTTGATTTTTTCTCGTGCTTAGTAATAAATAAATTATTTAGCCTCTGTTTTGGTTGTGTTTTTTTTGTTTAATTAGTGTTTGTGCCAAGTAGAACCATTGGGAAGACTTGGGGAAAGTCTTGTTGAACTTGCTGTAAAAAACAGAAACTTTAGCGCTCACGAGAACTGCTGTCATTTTTATTTGGAGAGTGATATTTAGTTAATTCTTTTTGCATATAATTAATAGATAAATTACTCACTTCTAGCAATTTATTTTAGAATTTTTGGGGTTCCAGATCTTGCGCTAGATACAGATTAGTACAGATTGTTCTGTTTTTGACAGATTCTGTTTTTCGTGTGTTGTTTGCTTATTTTGATGAATCTATGGCTAGTAAAATAGTTTATAATCCATAGAGAAGTTGGAATAAAGTAGGTTTAACACCAATATAAATAAATAATGAGTTCATTACAGTACCTTGAAGTGGTCTTTTGTTTTCTTTCGCTAACGGAGCTCACGAGTTTTCTATTTTGAGTTTTGTGTTGTGAAGTTTTCAAGTTTTGGGTGAATTCTTTTGATGGATCATGGAACAAGGAGTGGCAAGAGCCTAAGCTTGGGGATGCCCATGGCACCCCCAAGATAATCCAAGGAGACCAAAAAGTCAAAGCTTGGGGATGCCCCGGAAGGCATCCTCTCTTTCGTCCACTTCCATCGGTAATTTACTTGGAGCTATATTTTTATTCACCAACATGATATGTGTTTTGCTTGGAGCGTCTTGTATTATTTGTATCTTTGTGTCTTAGTATTCCACAATCATCCTTGCTGTACACACCTTTTGAGAGAGCCATACATGAATTAAAATTTTATAGAATACTCTATGTGCTTCACTTATATCTTTTGAGCGTAGTAGTTTTGCTCTATGTGCTTCACTTATATCTTTTGAGCGTTATAATTTTGATCTATGTGCTTCACTTAGATCTTTTAGAGCACGGTGGTGGATTTGTTTTAAAGAAACTATTGATCTCGCATGCTTCACTTAAATTATTTTGAGAGTCTCTTAATAGCATGGTAATTTGCTTAATAATAATATGCTTGGTATTCAAGATTTGTGAAACTTTCTTTTGAGTGTGTTGAATACTAAGAAATGATTGAAGCATGATAATTGTTTTGAGATATGGAGGTGATAATATTAAAGTCATGCTAGTTGAGTAGTTGTGAATTTAAAGAATACTTGTGTTAAGGTTTGTGATTCCCGTAGCATGCACGTATGGTGAACCGTTATGTGATGAAGTCGGAGCATGATTTATTTATTGATTGTCTTCCTTATGAGTGGCGGTCGGGGACGAGCGATGGTCTTTTCCTACCAATCTATCCACCTAGGAGCATGCGCATAATACTTTGCTTTGATAACTTCTAGATTTTTGCAATAAGTATATGAGTTCTTTATGACTAATGTTGAGTCCATGGATTATACGCACTCTCACCCTTCCACCTTTGCTAGCCTCTCTAATACCGCGCACCTTTCGCCGGTATCATACACCTACCATATACCTTCCTCAAAACAGCCACCATACCTACCTATTATGGCATTTCCATAGCCATTCTGAGATATATTGCCATGCAACTTTCCACCGTTCCGTTTATCATGATACACTCCATCATTGTCATATTGCATATCCCGGTACACCGCCGGATGCATTCACATAGAGTCATATTTTGTTCTAAGTATCGAGTTGTAATTATTGAGTTATAAGAAAAATAAAAGTGTGATGATCATCATTATTAGAGCATTGTCCCAGTGAGGAAAGAATGATGGAGACTATGATTCCCCCATAAGTCGGGATGAGACTCCGGACGAAAAATAAAATAAATAAATAAAAGAGGCCAAAGAAGCCCAAAAAAAGAGGCCATAAAAATATATAAAAAAAGAAAAGACCCAAATAAAAAAATGAGAGAAAAAGAGAGAAGGGACAATGTTACTATCCTTTTACCGCACTTGTGCTTCAAAGTAGCACCATGATCTTCATAGTAGAGAGTCTCTCATATTATCACTTTCATATACTAGTGGGAATTTTACATTATAGAACTTGGATTGTATATTCCAATGATGGGCTTCCTCAAAATTGCCCTAGGTCTTCATGAGCAAGCAAGTTGGATGCACACCCACTTAGTTTCTTTTTGAGCTTTCATATACTTATAGCTCTAGTGCATCTGTTGCATGGCAATCCCTACTCACTCACATTGATATCTATTGATGGGCATCTCCATAGGCCCGTTGATACGCCTAGTTGATGTGAGACTATCTTCTCCTTTTTGTCTTCTCCACAACCACCATTCTATTCCACCTATAGTGCTATATCCATGGCTCACGCTCATGTATTGCGTGAAGATTGAAAAAGTTTTGAAAAAGTTAGAGTATGAAACAATTGCTTGGCTTGTCATCGGGGTTGTGCATGATTTAAATACTTTGTGTGTGAAGATAGAGCATAGCCAGACTATATGATTTTGTAGGGATAACTTTCTTTGGCCATGTTATTTTGAGAAGACATAATTGCTTTGTTAGTATGCTTGAAGTATTATTATTTTTATGTCAATATAAACTTTTGTCTTGAATCTTTCTAATCTGAATATTCATACCACAATTAAGAAGATTTGCATTGAAATTATGCCAAGTAGCACTCCGCATCAAAAATTCTCTTTTTATCATTTTACCTACTCGAGGACGAGCAGGAATTAAGCTTGGGGATGCGTGATACGTCTCCAACGTATCTATAATTTTTGATTGCTCCATGCTATATTATCTACTGTTTTGGATTATATTGGGCTTTATTTTCCGCTTTTATATTATTTTTGGGACTAACCTATTAACCGGAGGCCCAGCCCAGAATTGCTGTTTTTTGCCTATTTCAGTGTTTCAAAGAAACGGAATATCAAACGGAGTCCAAACAGAATAAAATCTTCGGGAACGTGATTTTCTCACCGAATGTGATCCAGGAGACTTGGACCATGCTCCAAGGAACAAAAGAGGCGGTCACGAGGGGGGGCACCCCCCTAGGGCGTGCCCCCTGCCTCGTGGGCCCCTCGTTGCTCCTCCGGCGTACTTCTTCCTCCTATATATACACACGTACCCCAAACGGTCAGAACAGGAGCCAAAAACCTAATTCCACCGCCGCAACTTTCTGTATCCATGAGATCCCATCTTGGGGCCTGTTCTGGAGCTCCGCCGGAAGAGGGCCGTCATCACGGAGGGCTTCTACATCATCCTAGCCTCTCCGATGAAGTGTGAGTAGTTTACCTCAGACCTTCGGGTCCATAGTTAGTAGCTAGATGGCTTTTTCTCTCTCTTTGAATCTCAATACAAAGTTCCCCCCTCTCTTGTGGAGATCTATTCGATGTAATCTTCTTTTTGCGGTGTGTTTGTTGAGATCGATGAATTGTGGGTTTATGATCAAGTCTATCTATGAATAATATTTGAATCTTCTCTGAATTCTTTTATGTATGATTGGTTATCTTTGCAAGTCTCTTTGAATTATCTGTTTGGTTTGGCCAACTAGATTGGTAGTTCTTGCCATGGGAGAAGTGCTTAGCTTTGGGTTCGATCTTGCGGTGTCCTTACCCAGTGATAGAAGGGGTAGCAAGGCACGTATTGTATCGTTACCATCGAGGATAACAAGATGGGGTTTATTTCATATTGCATGAATTTATCTCTCTACATCATGTCATCTTGCTTAAGGCGTTACTCTGTTTTTAACTTAATACTCTAGATGCATGCTGGATAGCGGTCGATGAGTGGAGTAATAGTAGTAGATGCAGAATCGTTTCGGTCTATTTGTCACGGACGTGATGCCTATATACATGATCATGCCTAGATATTCTCATAACTATGCTCAATTCTGTCAATTGCTCAACAGTAATTTGTTCACCCACCGTAGAATACTTATGCTTTTGAGAGAAGCCACTAGTGAAACCTATGGCCCCCGGGTCTATTCTCATCATATCAATCTCCATCACTTTAATCTTGCTTTGCTTTTTACTTTGCCTTTACTTCTTACTTTGCATCTTTATACCAAAAATACCAAAAATATTATATCTATCAGATCTCACTCTCGTAAGTGACCGTGAAGGGCTTGACAACCCCTAATCGCGTTGGTTGCGAGTAGCTATCGCTTTGTGCAGGTACAAGGAACTTGAGCGTGGGCTCCTACTGGATTGATTCCTTGGTTCTCAAAAACTGAGGGAAATACTTATGCTACTCTGCTGCATCATCCCTTCCTCTTTGGGGAAAACCAACGCAAGCTCAAGACGTAGCAGTTGCGATGAGCAATCGGCTGCGGTGCTCGTGCCGGCGAGGGTGTGATGAGACCCACAGGCGATGGTACAGGTTGCGACTTGGAGCATATCTGGTTGTTGCCTGCTGAAGAGCAGGTGGACGAGCAGCCAGCGGACATGGTTGCTGCGGCTAGAGCTTCTGATGCTAGGCAGAGTAAGTAGAGAAGAGGAGAAGCGAACGTTGGATATGTCAGTTTCATTACTTGCAGAGTAGCATAGCACCATATATAGTCATAGTCTAGGTTTGGATTCGAACCAGCTACAGGAGCATGTCTTTCTTTTTTCTAAAACTCGGCAACGTCTCATTACTGGTACACTAGCTTGTTCTGTACGCCTTCCCAAGTCTTTGATTTTCTTTCCCTTTTTTGCGAGGAAGGAAGGAGGACAAAATTGAGAGTTCCTGGGACTCAAACCCAAGACCTCTCGGTTGAAAACCAAGGGTGCTAGTCACTTATGTGGCGAACGTTCCCTGTGAGGAGGACGGCAGACGAATGCATTTTCCTCGCATTTTTCTTCCTATATATAAAAAGTATGCTACTTGGTGTCCGCTTAGTCAACAAAACGATTGTGCCAACCTTGACCGTTGGATTGACATTCAACGTCTCTCGCGTTTCTTCAGTCTCTTCTTCCTCGAGACGCCAAAGCCAAACCAGCGCCAGCGGGACCGCCTGCTCCCGCCTCCCACGGCTGGTTGTGATCTGCCCCGGCTCCTGTTCATTCCCATCTGAGGCCTCACCATCGTCCTCCGCCTTGGTTCGCTCGCTGCGGCGCCGCCCTCCGGTGTTGTCAACATGGTCAACAACCGAGAGGAATAAGGAGATGACTGTACATGGTGAGGATGACAGTAGGGACCCAGCAGCGCGCGCGCAGTAATTTTGTTTTTTTGGGACGGAGAAGGGTATCAACTGGGTTGTACGGGACCCGTGGCCCGTCTAGCCCAGGCTTTTATTTCATATGTTTAGCACATGGCCAGCCCAGTTTGTTTTTTTTCCTTTCTGAAAATTGCTAGCCAGCTATTTTGTTTTTTGCAGAATAACCAAGTTAGGCCTACTTGCTTTTCTACGCCCTGCTGGGCCGGATATCTTTCAAGATGAGGAGGGATGCATTTTGCCCAGAAAATGGGCTATAAGTAATAAGAAATGGGCTATAAGTAATAATAAATGGGCTGTAAAATGAAAAAAATAATATAGCAAACAGACAATTAGTTCCAAAATAATGTTTTCTTTCGGATTTTGATATTTTAAATTTCATTGTTTTTGTGTGGGTAAAATTTCATTGAATTTAAATTAAGGTATATTTATATTTAAAATTAATTTGAATATGGCTAGAAATTTTGGGCTGTATGCTGTTTGGGACAGATTTGGAGGCTGACTTGTGGGTCTACTAGGTTGACGTGTACTTTGGCTTTGTCAACTTAGTCCACAAACGATTCTAGCAGCAGTGACCGTTGGATGTTAATCCAACGGCCGTGCTGCTTCTTCAATATCTGATCCTCTTGCTCCAGCCACCCAAACCAGCTCCGGTGGGACTGCCTGCTCCCGTCTCCCGTGGCCGGCTGTGCTGCCGCACAGGCCGCACCGCCCCACCCTACTTCATTGCTGGCCAGGTGATACGTCTCCAACGTATCTATAATTTTTGATTGCTCCATGCTATATTATCTACTGTTTTGAATGTTTATGGGCTTTATTATACACTTCTATATCATTTTTGGGACTAACCTATTAACCCAGAGCCCAGTGCCAGTTTCTGTTTTTACCCTGTTTTAGGGTTTCGAAGAAAAGGAAAATCAAACGGAGTCCAATTGACCTGAAACTTCACAGAACTCATTTTTGGAAGGAAAGAAGCCCAGAAGACTTGGAGTGCACGTCGGGGGACCTACGAGGAGGCCACGAGGCAGGGGGCGCGCCCTCCACCCTCGTGAGCCTCTCGTGGCCCCCCTGACATACTTCTTCCGCCTATATATCTCCATATACCCTAAAAACATCCGGGAGCACAATAGATCGGGAGTTCCGCCGCCAGAAGCCTCCGTAGCCACCAAAAACCAATCTAGACCCGTTCCGGCACCCTCCCAGAGGGGGCAATCCCTCTCTGGTGGCCATCTTCATCATCCCGGTGCGATCCATGACGAGGAGGGAGTAGTTCTCCCTCGGGGCTGAGGGTATGTACCAGTAGCTATGTGTTTGATCTCTCTCTCTCTCTCGTGTTCTTGAGATGATACGATCTTGATGTATCACGAGCTTTGCTATTATATTTGGATCCTATGATGTTTCTTTCCCCCTCTACTCTCTTGTAATGAATTGAGTTTCCCCTTTGAAGTTATCTTATCGGATTGAGTCTTTAAAGATTTGAGAACACTTGATGTATGTCTTGCCGTGGATATCTGTGGTGACAATGGGATATCATGTGATTCACTTGATGTATGTTTTGGTGACCAACTTGCGGGTTCCGCCCATGAACCTATGCATAGGGGTTGGCACACGTTTTCGTCGTGATTCTCCGGTAGAAACTTTGGGGCACTCTTTGAGGTCCTTTGTGTTGGTTGAATAGATGAATCTGAGATTGTGTGATGCATATCGTATAATCATACCCACGGATACTTGAGGTGACATTGGAGTATCTAGGTGACATTAGGGTTTTGGTTGATTTGTGTCTTAAGGTGTTATTCTAGTACGAACTCTAGGGCTGTTTGTGACACTTATAGGAATAGCCCAACGGATTGATGGGAAAGAATAACTTTGAGGTGGTTTCATACCCTACCATAATCTCTTCGTTCGTTCTCCTCTATTAGTGATTTTGGAGTGACTCTTTGTTGCATGTTGAGGGATAGTTTTATGATCCAATTATGCTATTATTGTTGAGGGAACTTGCACTAGCGAAAGTATGAACCCTAGGCCTTGTTTCAACGCATTGCAATACCGTTTACGCTCACTTTTATCATTAGTTACCTTGCTGTTTTTTTAATTTCAGATTACAAATACCTTTATCTACTATCCATATACCACTTGTTTCACCATCTCTTTGCCGAACTAGTGCACCTATACAATTTACCATTGTATTGGGTGTGTTGGGGACACAAGAGACTCTTTGTTATTTGGTTGCAGGGTTGCTTGAGAGAGACCATCTTCATCCTACGCCTCCCACGGATTGATAAACCTTAGGTCATGCACTTGAGGGAAATTTGCTACTGTCCTACAAACCTCTGCACTTGGAGGCCCAACAACGTCCATAAGAAGAAGGTTGTGTAGTAGACATCAAGCTCTTTTCTGGCGCCGTTGCCGGGGAGGTGAGTGCTTGAAGGTATATCTTTAGATCTTGCAATCGAGTCTTTTAGTTTCTTGTTTTATCACTAGTTTAGTTTATAAAAGAAAACTATAAAAAAATGGAATTGAGTTTGTCTCATACGCTTCACCTTTTTAATATCTTTCGTGAGTATGATGGAAAGGATAATTGTGCTCAAGTGCTAGAAGAAGAAATTTATAAAATGTTTGGCACTAAATATTTGAATGATGAGCATGATTGCAATGTTGTTAGTATGAATTCTTTGAATATCCATGATGCTAATGATGATTGCACTAGTTATGATGAAAATGCCTCCTATAAACATGTCAATTTTTGTGGAGTAGATTGGATTTGCAAGTACACACCAAATAGGGAAGATAGATATTGTAAGAGGCATAAGTACTTAGAAACCAAATTGTTGCAAGAAGAGCTCGATGAATGTGCTGAAAATTTATCTTTTCTTAGCCCTACTTGTGAACTTTGCAATGAACGTGATCATTTTACTACCCAATGCAAATTGTTTCATGAGCGTATCGTGTCCAAAAATTGTGATGACTTGATTTCCCTTGCACATCATAATGAACTTAGTTTGCTCTTGGGTTATGAAGAAATTAAATGTAGAACTAAGGATATTCCAAAATTTGTCCTTGAAAAAGTTCTTATTTTTAATCTAGAAGAAATTTATATGTATTGTGCGGTGAATTGCATTGAAAATCCTTATATTGCCAATTACATAAAGAAAAGAAAACAAATAGAGGATGAAGAGAATACTAATGAAAGGGAAGAGACTTCCCAATATCCTCCTATTATTTCTTATGATGAATCAGGTAACGAGGAGGAGCTTTCTATCCAACCAATCTCATTAATAAGGAGCTCCAAAAAGAGGATTGAACCCACACATGATGTGGTGAAGAAGAAGAAAAGAAAAAGGAAGAGAGGTAAAAAGGTATCTCTCCCAAATAAAGTTGCTCCTATTATTGCTGTGCCTCATGAAAATGAAGATGATACACTTGATGATGATCTCGTTATGCCTATTGCTTGTTGTGATGATTATGATTGGGAAGATAATGATACTTCTTATGATCTTGAAAATCTTTTTGGTACTTGCTTGGAAGAATATAATAATTGCTATACTATCGGTGCTATCTATACTATTAATGATGAGAGTGATTATGCTTATGATATGAAAAGGCCCAAGCTTGGGGAAGCTATGTTTGATGAGGATGACATATTTGAGAATATATTTGCTGCAATTAATGTTTGTCCCAAGCTTGGGGAAGCTATGATTAATGAAGATGATATTTTTAGTCTCCCAAGTTTTGATATGCAAGTTTATAATGATGATAGCATGCCTCCTACTTATGATGATTATTGTGATGATACTTATGCTATAAAAAGTAGTGATTATATTTATAAAACTTGTCATGATTATGATTACCCCTTCTCTGAACATTACTCTTTTAATGTGGAAACAATTTATAGTATTCAAGTCTCTTATGATACTCCCACTATTCCGACTCAGAAGAAATTTGCTTATGTGGAGAGTAATAAAATTTCTATGCTTGTAGATCATGAAAAGAGTGCTTTAAGTGCTGGTTATATTGTTGAATTCATTCATTATGCTACTTAAAATTATTATGAGGGAGGAACATATGCTTGTAGGAATTGCAATAATATCAAGTTTCCCCTCTATGTGCTTAAAATTTTGAAGTTATGCTTGTTTTACCTTCCTATGCAAGTTGATTATTGTTCCCATAAGTTGTTTGCTCACAAAACCCCTATACGTAGGAAGTGGGTTAGACTTAAATGTGCTAGTCATATTCTTCATGATTCTCTCTTTATGTTACAATTCTTATCCTTCATGTGAGCATCATTGAAATCATCATGCCGAGCTAGGGGCGTTAAACGATAGCGCTTGTTGGGAGGCAACCCAACTTTATTTTTGTTCCTTGCTTTTTGTTCCTGTTTAATAATAAATAATTCATCTAGCCTCTGTTTAGATGTGGTTCTATGCTTTTAATTAGTGTTTGTGCCAAGTAGAACATTTGGGAAGACTTTGGGAAAGTCTTGTTGATCATGCTGTAAAAAACAGAAACTTTAGCGCTCACGAGAATTGCTGACATTTTTATTTGGAGAGTTCTATTTAGTTAATTATTTTTGAATATGATTAATAGATAAATTCCTCAGGTCCAGCAATTTATTTGAGAATTTTATGAGTTCCATAAGTATACGTTTGATCCAGATTACTACAGACTGTTCTGTTTTTGACAGATTCTATTTTCGATGTGTTGTTTGCTTATTTTGATGAATCTATGAGTAGTATCGGAGGGTATGAACCATATATAAGTTAGAATACAGTAGGTTTAACACCAATATAAATTAATAATGAGTTCATTACAGTACCTTGAAGTGGTGATTTATTTTCTTATACTAACGGAGCTTACGAGATTTTCTACTTTAAGTTTTGTGTTGTGAAGTTTTCAAGTTTTGGGTAAAGATTTGATGGATTATGAAACAAGGAGTGGCAAGAGCCTAAGCTTGGGGATGCCCATGGCACCCCCAAGATAATCTAAGTACACCTAAAAGCCAAAGCTTGGGGATGCCCCGGAAGGCATTCCCTCTTTCGTCTACTTCTATCGGTAACTTTACTTGGAGCTATATTTTTATTCGCCACATGATATGTGTTTTGCTTGGAGTGTCAATTTATTTTGTTAGGATTTGCTTGCGGTTATTTAAAACAATGTTTTGCATCTTTTATTTCAATAAAAGTGGCATTGATAGCCTTTGCTATGCCTATGTTACAAGTATACATGTTGCTGTTTGAAAACAGAAAGTTTACCGCTCTTGCAATAATTCCCTAGAAAAGTCAGAATGTGATGAAATGTTGAAACCTTTTGAATATTAAGCTCTGATAAATTTACTACAGTGGGAATTTTATTTCATAATTTTTGGAGCTAGGGAAGTATGGATGTTGCTGCATTCTTTACAGACTATCCTTTTTAGGCAGATTGCTGTTATGTTTGCATTGTTTGCATATGTTTGCTTCTTTAATGATTCTATTTGAGGATAGGACTATCAAATATGCAGAGGCATTTAGTATGAAATGTTGATTAATAATGTGACGCCCCCGGTTCAATCGTACACTAATCATACACGCAAACGTGTACGATCAAGATCAGGGACTCACGGGAAGATATCACAACACAACTCTACAAATAAAAAGTCATACAAGCATCATATTACAAGCCAGGGGCCTCGAGGGCTCGAATACAAGAGCTCGATCATAGATGAGTCAGCAGAAGCAACAATATCTGAGTACAGATATAAGTTAAACAAGTTTGCCTTAAGAAGGCTAACACAAACTGGGATACAGATCGAAAGAGGCGCAGGCCTCCTGCCTGGGATCCTCCTAAACTACTCCTGGTCGTCGTCAGCGGGCTACACGTAGTAGTACGCACCTCCCGAGTAGTAGTAGTCGTCGACGGTGGCGTCTGGCTCCTGGACTCCAATGTCTGGTCGCAACAATCGGGTATAGAAATGGGGAAAAGAGGGAGCAAAGCAACCGTGAGTACTCATCCAAAGTACTCGCAAGCAAGGAGCTACACTACATATGTATGCAATGGTATCAAATGGAATAAGGGTATCATATGTGGACTGAACTGCAGAATACCGGAATAAGAGGGGGATAGCTAGTCCAATCGAAGACTACGCTTCTGGTAACCTCCATCTTGCAGCAAGAGAAGAGAGTAGATGGTAAGTTCACCAAGTAGCATCGTGTAGCATAATCCTAACCGATGATCCTCACCTTGTCGCCCTGTGAGAGAGCGACCACCAGTTGTATCTAGCACTTGGAAGGGTGCGTTTTATTAAGTATCCGGTTCTAGTTGTCATAAGGTCAAGGTACAACTCCAAGTCGTCCTGTTACCGAAGATCATGGCTATTCGAATAGATTAACTTCCCTGCAGGGGTGCACCACATAACCCAACACGCTCGATCCCATTTGGCCGGACACACTTTCCTAGGTCATGCCCGACCTCGAAAGATCAACACGTCGCAGCCCTACCTAGGGACAACAAAGAGGTCAGCACGCCGGTCTAAATCCTATGGCACAGGGGTCTGGGCCCATCGCCCATTGCACACCTGCACGTTGCGAGGGCGGCCGGGAGCAGACCTAGCCTATCAGGCATTCCAGTCCAATCCAGCGTGCACCGCTCAGTCGTTGACGTCACGAAGGCTTCGGCTGATACCACGACGTCGAGTGCCCATAACTGTCCCCGTGTAGATGGTTAGTGCGTATAGGCCAGTGGCCAGACTCAGATCAAATACCAAGATCTTGTTGGACGTGTTATCTTGAAATAACCGCGAACGCCGACCAGGGCCAGGCCCACCTCTCTCCTAGGTGGTCTCAACCTGCCCTTGTCGCTTCGCCACGAAGATCCACACAAAGGGCCGTTGGGACAAAGGTCCTTTTAGCCCCCAATCCGTGAATCACTCGCGGGTGCTCCACAAGCCGACCCGACTTTAGTCACCACATGTATCATGTATAAAGTATATAGTATATACCCGTGATCACCTCTTGAGTGATCACGGCCCGATAGTATAGCATGGCAGACGGACAAGAATGTAGGGCCACTGATGATAAACTAGCATCCTATACTAAGCATTAGGATTGCAGGTAAAGGTAACAATAGTAGTAGCAAGGACAGGCTATGCATCAGGATAGGATTAACGGAAAGCAGTAACATGCTAGACTACTCTAATGCAAGCAGTATAGAGGAGAGTAGGCGATATCTGGTGATCAAGGGGGGGGGGCTTGCCTGGTTGATCTGGCAAGAGAGAGGGGTCATCAACACCATAGTCGTACAGGGTAGCAGTGGCGTCGGTCTCGGTGTCTAGCAAGAGAAGAGGGGAAGAAACAATAAATATTAAGCAAACAGATGCATAGCAATGCATGACATGACAAGTATCGGTGCTAGGGGTGCCCTAACGCGGTACGAGGTGGTACCGGTGAAGGGGGAAAACATCCGGGAAAGTATCCCCGGTGTTTTGCGTTTTCGGGCAGAGGAGCCGGAGGGGGAAAGTTGCGAGTTCGATAGGTTAGGGATGTGTGGCGGACGAACGGGTAGCGTATTCGGGTTCGTCTCGTCGTTCTGAGCAACTTTCATGTTGAAAATAATTTAATCCAAGTTACGGATTAAAAGATATGATTTTCTAAAGATTTTATTAATTTCTGGGATTTAATTAATTATTTAAATTAATTCGAATTTGGATTTATGACATCAACATCATGTCATGCTGACGTCAGCAGTCAACAGGGGTTGACTGGTCAACCTGACCAGTGGGTCCCACTGGTTAGTGACACATTTTAATTAAACAATTTAATTACCCTAATTAGTATTAATTAGGGGGGTGGGCCCCACTGACATACTCTGTTAGTTAATTAATAGTAGTTAATTAGGTTAATTAATCATTAGATTAATTAATCTTAATTAGTTAATTTAATTAGAATTAATTAAGTTAATTAATCAATTAATTATTTTATTTTTATTATTTATTATTTATCCCTTTTTTTAACAGAAACGTTCTCGGGAGCGGGCCCCATTTGTCATTGGCCCAAGGGGTAGCCTTAGCGGGCGCGCGGGCTGCCGGTTATGGGTGCGGGCGCCCGAACGGGCGCGGCTGTGCGTAGGCTGCAGGATGCAGCGGGGCGACCAACAGAGGCCACCGGGTGCGCGCGGGGTGGCGCGGTTCACGCGCGGGCGCGGCTTGGCAGAGTGGCGCGGTGCGCGCGCGCCCGCGAGCGATGTGCGGTGAAGGAGCGAGAGGAGGCCCGGGGCCTCACCGCGGTCTTGTAGGGAAAAAGGTAGCAGGGCGTGGGGAGGTTGACGGGGACGACGCGGCGTTGAGGATGCAGGCCAGCGGGGAGGCGGCACGGCGTCGGTGTGGTCTTCGGGCGGCGCCGGCGAAGGGCACGACGTCGGGGGGGGGGCTCATTCCCCTCGATCCGATCTGGATCGGGGAGGAGGGGGGAGAGCGAGTGGGGGGCGAGTGGGGCGACGTGGTGGGGTTAGGGTTTGTTTCGTGGGGGATATGGGGAATGGGGGGGGGTGGCCGGCTGGGCCTTTGCCCAGTTGGGCCGGTGGCCTGGCCAGCTGTGGCCTGGTGGGCCGAAGCCCAAGGGGTCGGGGGGTTCTTTTCTTTTATTTTTGCTTTTTGTTTTGTTCCTTTTCCTTTTCCTTTTATTTATTTTCTTTTACTGTTTTAATTCAACTTAGGCATATAAGTATTTTATAAATTTGTGTTTTCTTTACTATAATTACCTATGTAATATTTGGCACTAACCGAACATTTTTGTTTTGATGTTTGACAATATTTAAATTTTGAATTTGAAAGTTTCGAACCGACGCGAGATTAGCAACAGTAAACGAGGTGACGTGGCATCATTAGCAGAGGTTCACTGTAGCTTAAATATCCGGGCGTCACAATTCTCCTCCACTACAAGAAATCTCGTCCCGAGATTTAGGAGGTAGAAGGAAACAATGCGGGGTATTCATCACGCAGGCGGTCCTCGCGTTCCCAAGTGGCTTCATCTTCAGAATGGTGCGACCACTGGACTTTGAGGAACTTGATTGCCTTCTGACGTGTGCGGCGTTCAGCTTGGTCGAGAATGCGGACCGGATGCTCTTTATAGGAGAGGTCCTGTTGCAATTCGAGCACTTCATGATCCACTCCTCGGGTTGGATCCTTGAAGCAACGGCGGAGTTGTGACACGTGGAACACATCATGAACCTGGGAAAGGTTCAGCGGAAGCTCCAGTTGATATGCCCCTTTTCCACGCCTTTGGAGAATAGTGAAGGGACCGATATAGCGAGGAGCTAGCTTGCCCTTGATCCTGAAGCGTGAGCACCCTTCATTGGTGTAACTCGAAGATAAGCCTTTTCGCCAGGTTGATAGGCCATGTCTTGGTGATGATGGTTATACTGACTTTTCTGACGTGACTGAGCAGTCTTGAGATTCTTGTGAATAATGCGAACTTGTTCTTCAGCCTGTTGGATAATATACGGACCGAAGAGTGGACGTTCCCCAGTTTCTGACCAGTTCAGAGGGGTTCGACACTTTCGTCCATATAGCACTTCAAAGGGGGACATCTTCAGACTAGCTTGATAGCTATTATTATAAGAGAACTCGGCATATGGAAGAGATTCCTCCCATTTCTTGCCGAAGGAAATTACACAAGCTCGAAGCATGTCATCGAGAACTTGGTTGACACGTTCAACCTGTCCTTGCGACTGAGGATGAAACGCCGTACTGAACGACAGGTGAGTTCCCATAGCTTCTTGGAAACTCGCCCAAAATCTTGAAGTGAATAAGCTGCCACGGTCTGAATTGATAACCAGTGGAATACCGTGAAGTGAAACAATTCTGGACATGTAGAGAGTAGCAAGCTGACTAGCAGTGATTGACTCTTTGACCGCCAGAAAATGTGCAACTTTAGAAAGCCGGTCAATGACGACAAGAATAGCATCATTACCTTTCCGCGATTTGGGAAATCCAGTGGCGAAGTCCATTTCAACATGGTCCCATTTCCATTCAGGAATAGAGATAGGTTGCAGAGTTCCAGCAGGCCTTTGATGCTCTGCTTTGATACGGCGGCAAACGTCACACTCAGCAACATAACAAGCAATGTCCTGCTTCATATTAGACCACCAGAATCTTTGACGAATATCCTGGTACATCTTTGTACTACCAGGATGGATGGACAGAGGCGTATCATGAGCTTCTTTCATAACCCTTTTAGTCTTATCTAGGTTTTTCTTCGAACATGGTACCACTAGGCGGCCTTTGAAGTACAAGGCGCCATCATCGGCGATAGTGAAGAATGAGGGCATTCCTTCTGCCAGATGGCGTTTAATCTTATGGACTTCAGAGTCATAACCTTGAATAGTCTGTATACCAACTACAAGATCTGGTACGACAGCCAGGGTATTTAGAGAACCCTTAGTAACAACAAGAAGATTCATCTTTCGAAACTCTGGGGGAGGGGGGGGGGCGAGTGCTCCAGGAGGAACAATATGAAGGTTCAGCTTTCTAAATTCTTCGACAAGCGAGGGCTGAACTTTGTGAACCTGGAGGTGGTTGCAGTAAGACTTGCGGCTCAAGGCATCAGCCATTACATTAGCCTTGCCGGGGGTATAGGATATACCCACGTCAAAGTCTGCAACAGTCTCCATCCATCTCTGCTGACGGAGGTTCAGATCTGGCTGAGTAAACAGATACTTCAGACTTTGGTGGTCGGTGAAGATTTCGCAACGATTACCGAGAAGGTAATGTCGCCACTGCTTCAGTGCATGAACGACAGCAGCAAGCTCGAGGTCGTGAACTGGGTAGTTTTCTTCGTGAGGGCGCAGTTGACGAGAGGCATAAGCAATCACTCTGCGCTCTTGCATTAGGACATAGCCTAATCCTTGACGGGAAGCATCGCAGTAAATGACGAAGTCCTTCTTAGTATCAGGTGGAGCAAGCACTGGGGCAGAAGTCAACTTGGCTTTGAGTGCCTGGAAACTTTCCTGACACTTGTCTGTCCATTCGAACTTGACACCCTTATGCAACAGATTAGTTAGAGGCCTGGCAATCTTGGAGAAGTTCTCGACGAATCGACGGCAATAGCTGGCGAGACCGAGAAAACTTCGGACTTGCTTGACATTCTTCGGAGGAGTCTAATCGAGAATAGCCTGAACTCGTTCAGGGTTGACGGCAATACCATCCTTGGAGATGACATGCCCGAGATAGGTTACTTCGGGGAGCCAGAATTCACACTTGGAATACTTAGCATACAGTTGATGCTCTCGAAGCTTCTTCAGCACAAGACGAAGACGTTCAGCATGTTCTTCCTTGTTCTTGGAAAATACAAGGATATCGTCCAAATAAACCACGATGAACTTGTCGAGGTAATCCATGAATATATAGTTCATCAGACAAGAGAAGGTGGCGGGAGCATTCGTTAAGCCGAATGACATGACGTTGTACTCGTAAGACCCATACCGAGTCACGAAGGCAGTTTTTGGGATGTCCTCTTCACGAACACGGATCTGGTGGTAACCCAACCTCAAGTCGAGTTTGGAGAACACTGATGAACCAGCCAGTTGATCATAAAGATCATTGATCCGAGGAAGAGGATATTTATTCTGAATGGTAGCTTGGTTTGTAGGACGGTAGTCTTGGACTAATCGGTTTGTCCCGTCCTTCTTCTTAACAAAGAGAGAAGGTGCTTCCAAAGGAGAGCAACTTGGGCGAATGAAACCTTTGACAAGAGATTTGTCGATTTCCTCCTTAAGCTCAATGAGTTCATGTGGCGGCATTTTGTAGGGTCGTTTAGCTATAGGGGTGGTGCCGGGTTTCAAGTCGATGATGAATTCGACAGCTCTAGCAGGGGGGAATCCCTGTAAGTTCTTCTGGGAAGACGTCTTGGAATTCATGAACGACGGGAATGTTTTCAATGCCCTCAAGTGGTGCAGTGTTCAACGCATTCAAGGCATAAAGCCGTGCCTCGGCGTTCTGAACTAGATGAGCTTGGTAAGCAATTATTTCATCAGAAGGGTGTAGCAGATGGACGACCTTAGTGGCGCAAACTATAGAAGCAGTATGCGCTTTCAACCAATCCATTCCCAGAATGAGGTCGATGCTACAGGACTTCAGTACGATGGGAGAGGCAAGGAATTCCAGTCCTTCGATTTCAACGGGGATGTCGTTGCAAATCATGGAGGTCCGACATTGGCCCGCGGGAGTGTGTACTAATAGCGAAGTGTTCATGTCCTCGATTTTAATGCCATGCATGAATGCAAAATCCTCTGACATGAATGAATGTGATGCACCTGTATCAAATAAAACAGATGTTGGTGCTGAATTTACGAGGAGTGTACCCATCACAGTAGCGGGCTGGTCTAGAACTTCATTGAGATCAACGTGGTTGGCATGAACATGGCCATGAGAGTTGGCATTGTTGTTGCGGGGCTGTTTGCTTCCACGGCCAATTGCAGGATGGGCCAGTTGATTCTGGTTCTAAAAGCAGTTCCTGGCGAGGTGACCTGGTTGGCCACACTTGTAGCATAGACCATTATTGGGAGTGGGAACAGGAGCTTGGGGTGGTGGAGCTGGAAGCCTTGGCTGCCTAGTTGGTGGGGGAGGCAGACGCGGTGCAGCATAGGACTGCCTTGGAGCAGGTGCAGTTGGCTGGTACATGCTGTTGGGAATCCATATCCTACGCTTCTGCGAGGACGGTCCCGAAGATGAGCCCGTGTCACGGTTGCACCTGTGAGAGCTCTAGTGTTCCTGTAGACCAGTTTCGGCATTGATGGCCTTGTTCACCAAGGTGGCGAAATCAGCAAAGTCATGCACTAGAAGTGCGAGCTTGATATCAGCTTGAAGGCCATCATGGAACTTCTCCTGTCTGCGTGCATCAGTTGCAATGTCTTCTTCAGCATAGCGGGACAGATCCAGAAACTTCCGCTGATAAGCTTCCACAGTTTTGTTGCCCTGGGTGAGGTTGCGAAACTCGCGCTTCTTCCGGTCCATGACTCCCTGAGGAATGAAGCGAGCATGGAAGGCAGCTTGGAAGTCTGGCCAGGTGATGATTGTTCCAACTGGCAGAGTACGCCTGTGGCTGTCCCACCATTGAGCTGCGAGTCCCTTCAGGAAGAAGGAAGCAAAGGTGACATAGCTGGCAGGGGCTACATCAGTAGACTCCATCTCATAGGTGATGTCACGGAGCCAGTCATCAGCATCCAAAGGCTGAGTTGAGTTGTGGTACACAGTTGGGTTCAGGCGCATGAAATCCTGCAGAGTTACGGGGGTTGGCTGCTGGTTCATATTGGGGCGAGGAAACTGAGCCATCATATTCTCCATGAACTGGCGATTCATCTCAAGCTGTTGGATCATACCAGCCATGTACTCAGGCGGTGGTGGGGCGTTGCCACCACGACCACGACCACCTGGTCTAACCATCCTGCTAATATATAACAGGAGTAGTTCAACATTGAGAAATTGCGAGGACAAGATTCATTCATGATGAAACATGCATAATGAAAGGAACACGATAGATACTACACAGTAGTTGGCACATCTTACAAAAGTGGTCATGCATAGAGTTCGGTACACAGAGTTCAGTACATAGGCTAAGAACATCATAGGCGGCACGCAGGCTCGCGACAAATGCATCTAACACTAACAAGCAAGCCTACATCAGTCCCAGGAGGAACTGTGGAGGTACGTGTAGGCTGGCAGCTGGTAGTGACGCGAAGGGAAGACCTCCACGCGAGTAGCCTGGGGTCCGCGGATACTCTGGTGCGGAACCCAATGCGCAGGTGGCAGGAGAGGACCAAGTGCGGGAGAGTAGCCTCCCACATCTGGCCAGTCGACGCCCTGGGGCATAACGGTCCTGGCAGGTAGATCGCAGAACGTGACAGATCACCAGATCGGACAGAGGGGTGCAACAGCGTCAGAGCATGGTACAGGTGCTGATGGGTGGTGTACAACTCATGGCGAAGATCTCGGTTAGCTCTATCCAGCCCATCAGCATGCAGAACCAGGTTCTGATGGTAGAAGGGCTCTCGGGTGATAGTGGAGTAGGCAGCAGTGTAGTACCCCTCCGCACCAACATCGGATGCGATATCAATGTGCCTGAAGGGGGAGGTGTCCAACTCCTGATACTCTCCACGAAGACGTGTTAGAGCAGCATAAGCAGCATCATGGACCGCCATGCCGATAGTCACTCCAACACCATGAGCAATGTGCAGCACTGTAGTGGAGTCATACTCCCGAGAGTAGACATGGACGATGTCACGGTACTTCTCCTGGTTGAAGTCCTGATACTCCTCATAGATGGTGTACTTAGGGTGCCAGCGATAACCCAGATAGGTCATCATCTCAACCAACACAGCAGGTGATCCTGAGGCACCAATGGCCGTCGTGTGACGCACGACCTGTCTCGTGGGTTCCATCTGAAAACAAAGATGTTTCAAAGGAGTCAACTGACAGAGTGGATAATGTTCAATATACTACTCTAAAGAATAGCTAGGGCTTATCCAACTTTGGGGTGAACGTGGTCACGGGGTCCTAATGTTAAAGTTAGTAAAATCGTTTAACCCGAGTAGGAGAGAGTTCAGAGTCCCAGAGTAAGGATCGAGGAGTAAAAGATACTAATACCACCCAAATGGTGATGTGGGCCCGTAAGGAACACAACCATGTTAGTAAAAGTTTTTGTAATGTCTAGACTCGACTTCGGCCAAGGAGTGTGGAAGGGGGATTCCTATAGGCAGTCGTCTCTGATACCAACTTGTGATGCCCCCAATTCAATCGTACACTAATCATACACGCAAACGTGTACGATCAAGATCAGGGACTCACGGGAAGATATCACAACACAACTCTACAAATAAAAGGTCATACAAGCATCATATTACAAGCCAGGGGCCTCGAGGGCTCGAATACAAGAGCTTGATCATAGACGAGTCAGCGGAAGCAACAATATCTAAGTACAGATATGAGTTAAACAAGTTTGCCTTAAGAAGGCTAACACAAACTGGGATACAGATCGAAAGAGGCGCAGGCCTCCTGCCTGGGATCCTCCTAAACTACTCCTGGTCGTCGTCAGCGGGCTACACGTAGTAGTAGGCACCTCCCGAGTAGTAGTAGTCGTCATCGACGGTGGCGTCTGGCTCCTGGACTCCAATGTCTGGTCGCAGCAATCGGGTATATAAAGGGGGAAAAGAGGGAGCAAAGCAACCGTGAGTACTCATCCAAAGTACTCGCAAGCAAGGAGCTACACTACATATGTATGCAATGGTATCAAATGGAATAAGGGTATCATATGTGGACTGAACTGCAGAATGCCGGAATAAGAGGGGGATAGCTAGTCCAATCGAAGACTACGCTTCTGGTAACCTCCATCTTGCAGCAGGAGAAGAGAGTAGATGGTAAGTTCACCAAGTAGCATCGTGTAGCATAATCCTAACCGATGATCCTCCCCTCGTCACCCCGTGAGAGAGCAACCACCGGTTGTATCTCGCACTTGGAAGGGTGCGTTTTATTAAGTATCCGGTTCTAGTTGTCATAAGGTCAAAGTACAACTCCAAGTCGTCCTGTTACCGAAGATCATGACTATTCGAATAGATTAACTTCCCTGCAGGGGTGCACCACATAACCCAACACGCTCGATCCCATTTGGCCGGACACACTTCCCTGGGTCATTCCCGGCCTCGGAAGATCAACACACTACAAGAATCTTGTTAATCCATGACGGATTCATCCCGTCACAGAAGAATGCAAAACCGTCAAGGAGGGCGGTCCATGACGGATTTGGAATCTGTCATGTATACCGCGTCATAATTGGACAACTGCACCACCATGACGGATTCTGGCCGTCACCAAACAACCCATAGGCCCCTCCAGCCCGCCCCAGGCCCGGTCCTCCATGACAGACTAATCCGTCATGGATTGACATAACGTTGTACCAACATGGATCTGACATGGCATCTACGTGGACCTGACGTGGCATCCTGCATATAGCCATTGGCCTAATTATTTCTGTCTAACTAGGCCCATTATCACATTTATTTCAATAAATACAAACCATGATAGATATTCATCGAACCAGCTACAACACAACCTATTACACATATTCGAACGAGTTTTCACAACCCAATTAATTTCCATTGAACAGGGACATAATTTGACCCATTTCATAAATTTTCATTCAATAATTTCACCAAGTAAAGGTCATTTACATCCAACATCGGTTCACACACCCCTCTTACAAATTACAAGGCATTACATAAGAAATATACAACATTGTGCAGACCCTCTTAATCATCAACTTCACCTCTGCTACTCAAACTTTCTTTGCAGCCCTGACCAAGGAAACCTGTATAACAAACTTTGATTCTGTTACAAAATAGCAAGTCGATTACAACAATAGCAACAGTAGTTATGATCATCTGAACCATAATTCTAATTTAACATGATTTAAAGGTCAATCATGAGGTATAGGTAAACCTATAAGGAATACTTGTCTTTCATTAATCAACAGTAGTGTTTCATTTGCAGCAAGACAACATCAATCACTAATCACCAAACAGTTCAGAGACGTATTTTTCAGACCATGTCATCAACTAGAGTGAAAACTTATCAAGTTGGTAGCATTATATATTATTCCAAAATGTATACACAAAACTACTATGTGCATAGCAAATCTATATAGAAAAATCCTAACCACTTGCATGTTTTGAGAAAGAAAATTAGAACACATAGTTCCGTGTTATCATAGAGTAATTAGAGGAACTAAAGAGAAGCGAGAATTATCACTATTATGTAAATGATTTACATGCTGACAGTACCATAAAAGGTAAACCTTATGGAATGAAACCAGACTACTACTGTAATGTAGTGCACACAAATGTTCCAGTTTGTTACTTTCACCAATTCTTTTTCACCTGATTCCAACTGCACATATTTCAGTTTATTAGATGACTAAAATGTTTTGGCAGGTACTGAAATTATACAGAACTGGTCAACAGTTAAATACTAAGGATAACTCGACTATACTATATCCATATATCTGAGTATATGACTTGATATGCTGAAAAAAGATTTAGCCTGAATAAGATGTGATAGGAAGCACCAACTGGGAACAATAACATGATCTGTCCAAAATTATAACAAACATTAGATATTTGTAGATGGCTTACAATTTTTCCTAGTCTTGTAGGGAACTAAAATACTCAACTTCCATGCTTATACTAATGCTAATGCAAGTAGGTCAGAATCACGTGAAATACAAACCAATCAATATTTTCCATGTATTTTTCAGTCATACCCAGCAAAGCAAATAACGTCCTAGTTACAGAAAGAGGACTTGCATGCTTGTAGTCAGGTTCAGCTTCAATAGATGCAAAAGACTAGAATATATGTCTGAATGAAATTCTTATTAGTTGTTGCATTTAAGGAAGTGCTGCTCATCTTCTATGCTTGTAGTCAGGTCCTAGTTAAAGAAAGAGGGCATCCATGTTGATGATAAGTCGCAACAATTTTGTACGGTCAACCATGTTGTAAACTTGACCACCAGATCTAAAAATATATTATATACTCTACACGAAAGATGATTGCAAGAATTTTGGGAAGCTGATATAACTTAATATCAAATGAATGTACACCACATTTTCTTCTATGAATTAACTATGCTAACCCATGTAGTACTGCTATAATAGGATCGTGGCTACATGATATCTTGGTCAACAGATGTATGTATCAATCAAAACTCAAAAATATTGGAATAAAGTATCAATTGATGAGTGCATACCATTATTCCCTTGCTAGTGAGCACGCATGATTTAAGGTATTAGCTTAATTGGCCTTCAGTTTCAGGCCACCAACATCATTCAGAGTGTGCTAATGAAACAGTGGCGTTCAGATTCATGAGTTGTTGAGCTAGCTCGACTTGGACGCTTCCGTGAACTGATCACTTGTCTCGACATATTTGATGGTTGAAACCGGCAGCCAACAATCGACATCACCATCGTACGTCCACATCTCTGCTATTCCTATCAAATCAAAAACTACAAAATTACTATGTGAAACAAGCTACAATGTGCATATTAACCAAGAAAACTACCTCAGCAGAAGAAGTGAAATATATATGTATAAGTGATGTGCATATTAACCCAGAAAATCACTAACTACAAAATACTTCCTTCAATTTCCCTCACTGTACATGAACTTATTTAGGTATATACAGATGAACACGCTTCAGTCGGTTAACGCACATTCTACCAAGAAAATAAGATGGCAGGGGGAGAGGAAGATGGGATTTGGGGTGTTCACCTGGGCAAGAGAGGGCCTCCAGTGGTTCAAATATGGCAGAGGAGGTTGCCACGGGCTGCACAACCGTGCCAGAGACGGGACAGAGGAGGTTGCGGTCGCCGCCGTGCAGCCCAACGCGAGTGAGCGCATCGAGCTAGGGGGAGCCATCAGGGACGCGTAGAGGGCTCGAGGGGGCGTAGTGCGTGACAGAGCGGAACCACCGGAGATGCGCCGACGATGGAAGCGAAGCCATACTAGAAACCCTAGCCACGGGCTAGGGGTCGCGGGGCGAGCGCCAGAGACCAGGAGCTGCGGATCCTGCCGGCTTGGAGGAGAGAGTGGTCAGAGACCAGCTCTTGTGTGTGCTGCGTCGTGGTGGACGTCGCCGGAATCGGCGGACGTTGGATGCGTTGTGTCGGTTCACACGAGAGAGAGATTGTTTGTGAGATGGATGGATGGGTGGAGAATGCTGCAGATCTGGAAGCTGCCTGAGGTGAGGAGGATAGGGCCGTCGGCGAGCTGTTGGAGGGAAGCAAGGAGGTGGGTTGCGGCGGCGCTGTGCGGGGGTTATGGGGAATCAGGAGGGGCTGCGGGGGAGGAAGTGAGGATGAGGGTTAGGGTTAGCTTTTTATATGTGTAAAGGTTATGCGGGCTTGGGCGGGCTTTTGGCGGGTTTGCGGGGCTGTACCAGGCCATCCATGACAGTATCCGAAAATGTCATCAAAAATTCGTCATGAATTAACAGGATTCTTGTAGTGACACGTCACAGCCCTACCTAGGCACAACAGAGAGGTCAGCACGCCGGTCTAAATCCTATGGCGCAGGGGTCTGGGCCCATCGCCCATTGCACACCTGCATGTTGCGAGGGTGGCCGGAAGCACACCTAGCCTATCAGGCGTTCTAGTCCAATCTAGCGCGCGCCGCTCAGTCGCTGACATCACGAAGGCTTCGGCTGATACCACGACGTCGAGTGCTCATAACTGTCCCCGCGTAGATGGTTAGTGTGTATAGGCCACTGGCCAGACTCAGATCAAATACCAAGATCTCGTTAGACGTGTTATCTTGAAATAACCGCGAACGCCAACCAGGGCCAGGCCCACCTCTCTCCTAGGTGGTCTCAACCTGCCCTTGTCGCTTCGCCACAAAGATCCACACAAAGGGCTGTTGGGACAAAGGTTCTTTCAGCCCCCAATCCGTGAATCACTCGCGGGTGCTCCACAAGCCGGCCCAACTTTAGTCACCACATGTATCATGTATAAAGTATATAGTATATACCCGTGATCACCTCCCGAGTGATCACGGCCCGATAGTATAGCATGGCAGACGGACAAGAATGTAGAGCCACTGATGATAAACTAGCATCCTATACTAAGCATTAGGATTGCAGGTAAAGGTAACAACAGTAGTAGCAAGGACATGCTATGCATCAGGATAGGATTAACGGAAAGCAGTAACATGCTACACTACTCTAATGCAAGCAGTATAGAGGAGAGTAGGGGATATCTGGTGATCAAGGGGGGGGGGGCTTGCCTGGTTGCTCTAGCAAGAGAGAGGGGTCGTCAACACCGTAGTCGTACTGGGTAGCAGTGGCGTCGGTCTCGGTGTCTAGCGAGAGACGAGGGGGAAGAAACAATAAATATTAAGCAAACAGATGCATAGCGATGCATGACATGACAAGTATCGGTGCTAGGGGTGCCCTAACGTGGTATGAGGTGGTACCGGTGAAGGGGGAAAACATCCGGGAAAGTATCCCCGGTGTTTCGCGTTTTCGGGCAGAGGAGTCGGAGAGGGAAAGTTGCGAGTTCAATAGGTTAGGGATGCGTGGCGGACGAACGGGCTACGCATCCGGGTTCGTCTCGTCATTCTAAGCAACTTTCATGTTGAAAATAATTTAATCTGAGTTACGGATTAAAAGATATGATTTTCTAAAGATTTTATTAATTTCTGGGATTTAATTAATTATTTAAATTAATTCGAATTTGGATTTATGACATCAGCATGATGTCATGCTAACGTCAGCAGTTAACAGGGGTTGACTGGTCAACCTGACCAGTGGGTCCCACTGGTCAGTGACACATTTTAATTAAACAATTTAATTACCCTAATTAGTATTAATTAGGGGGGTGGGCCCCACTAACATACTCTGCTAGTTAATTAGGTTAATTAATCATTAGATTAATTAATCTTAATTAGTTAATTTAATCAGAATTAATTAAGTTAATTAATTATTTTATTTTTATTATTTATTATTTATCCCTTTTTTAACAGAAACGTTCTCAGGGGCGGGCCCCATTTGTCATTGGCCCAGGGGGTAGCCTTAGTGGGCGCGCGAGCTGCCGGTTATGGGCACGGCTGTGCATAGGCTACAGGATGCAGCAGGGCGGCCAGCAGAGGCCACGGGGTGCGCGCGGGGTGGCGCGGTTCGCACGCGGGCGCGGCTTGGCAGCGAGCAGAGTTAGGCGGAGCCGAGGAGAGGCCCCGGTGCGGCGCGGGGAAGGGGCCGTGGCGAGTGCGACAGGGGGGGCCGACGCGTTGGGCGTTGCCGGGGAGGTAGCAAGGCGATGCGCGGCAGGGAGGGCGCGGGGAGCGGGCGCCAGACGCAGCCGCGGGGGCAACGGCCACGGCGCGAGTGGGCAGGGGTGGTCGCGGGCGTGCAGTTGGAGGCGGGTTGTGGCGGACGCGCGCGTCGCAGTTGGGAGCTGGCGCTGGCAGATGAGGCGCGACGCGCGCTAGGTTGAGGGAGCGAGCCGGTCGCGGCCCTGGGTAGTAGCAGGCGTGGGCGAGCGGGGCATGTGCGGGAGGGGGCCCAGAGTGGCGCGGTGCGCGCTTGCCCGCGAGCGATGTGCGGCGAGGGAGCGAGAGGAGGCCGGGGGCCTCACCACGGTCCTGTAGGGAAAAAGGCAGCGGGGCGTGGGGAGGTTGACGGGGACGACGCGGCATTGAGGATGCAGGCCGGCGGGGAGGCGACACGGCGTCTGTGTGGTCTTCGGGTGGCGCCGGCAAAGGGCACGACGTCGGGGGGGGCTCGTTCCCCTTGATCCGATCTGGATCGGGGAGGAGGGGAGAGCGAGTGGGGGCGAGTGGGGCGACGGGGTGGGGTTAGGGTTTGGGTCGTGGGGGATATGGGGAATGGGGGGGGTGGCCGGCTGGGCCTTTGCCTAGTTGGGCCGGTGGCCTGGCCGGCTGTGGCCTGGTGGGCCGAAGCCCAAGGGGCCGGGGGGGTTTATTTTATTTTTGCTTTCTGTTTTGTTCCTTTTCCTTCTATGTATTTTCTTTTACTGTTTTAATTCAACTTAGGCATATAAGTATTTTATAAATTTGTGTTTTCTTTACTATAATTACCTATGTAATATTTGGCACTAACCGAACACTTTTGTTTTGATGTTTGAAAACTTTTGATGTTTGACAATTTTAAATTTTGAATTTGAAAGTTTCAAACTGACGCGAGATTAGCACTAGTATCGAGGTGATGTGGCATCATTAGCAGAGGTTCACTGTAGCTTAAATATCCGGGCGCCACAAATAATTTTAGTGATTCGCTACAGTAGAGTATGATAAGGTTTTTGCAATGGTTTATACTATCTTATCTCACGAGTCCTTGTTGAGTTTTGTGTGGATGAAGCTTTTGAGATTTAGGGAGACCGTGATATGAGAGGAATTAAGGAGACACAAAATCTCAAGCTTGGGGATGCCCAAGGTATCCCAAGATAATATTTCAAGAAGTCTCAAGCATCTCAGCTTGGGGATGCCCCGGTTGGCATCCCACCTTTCTTCTTCAACAACTATCGGTTAGTTTCGGTTGATCCTAAGTTTTTGCTTCTTCACATGATGTTTGTCATTCTTAGAATGTCATTTTATTTTGCTTTGCTTGTTGTTTGAATAAAATAACAAGATCTGAAATTATTAAATGTTAGAGAGTCTTCACATAGTTGCATAATTATTCGACTACTCATTGATCTTCACTTAAATCTCTCGGAGTAGTTTGTCATTTGCTCTAGTACTTCACTTATATCTTTTAGAGCATGGTGGTAGTTTTATTTTGAAGAAATAGATGAACTCTCATGCTTCACTTAGATTATTTTGAGAGTCTTAAATAGCATGGTAATTTTCTTAAAATCCTAATATGCTAGGTATTCAAGAATAATAAAATTCTCTTATGAGTGTGTTGAATACTAAGACAAGTTTGATGCTTGATGATTGTTTTGAGATATGGAGATGGTGATATTAGAGTCATGCTAGTTGAGTAGTTGTGAATTCGAGAAATACTTGTGTTGAAGTTTGTGATTCCTGTAGCATGCACGTATGGTGAACCGTTATGTGATGAAGTCGGAGCATGATTTATTTATTGATTGTCTTCCTTATGAGTGGCGGTCGGGGATGAGCGATGGTCTTTTCCTACCAATCTATCCCCCTAGGAGCATGCGTGTAGTACTTTGTTTCGATAACTAATAGATTTTTGCAATAAGTATGTGAGTTCTTTATGACTAATGTTGAGTCCATGGATTATACGCACTCTCACCCTTCCACCATTGCTAGCCTCTCTAATACCGCGCACCTTTCGCCAGTATCATAAACCCACCATATACCTTCCTCAAAACAGCCACCATACCTACCTATCATGGCATTTCCATAGCCATTCCGAGATATATTGCCATGCAACTTTCCACCGTTCCGTTATTATGACACGCTTCATCATTGTCATATTGCTTTGCATGATCATGTAGTTGACATCGTATTTGTTGCAAGGCCACCGTTCATAATTCTTCCATACATGTCACTCATGAGTCATTGCACATCCCGGTACACCGCCGGAGGCATTCATATAGAGTCCTATCTCGTCCTAAGTATCGAGTTGTAATTCTTGAGTTGTAAGAAAAATAAAAGTGTGATGATCATCATTATTAGAGCACTGTCCCAGTGAGGAAAGGATGATGGAGACTATGATTCCCCCATAAGTCGGGATGAGACTCCAGACGAAAAATAAATAAAAGAGGCCAAAGAAGCCCAAAAAAAGAGAAAAGAGGCCATAAAAAAGAAAAGGCCCAAATAAAAAAATATTAAAAAATGAGAGAAAAAGAGAGACGGGACAATGTTACTATCCTTTTACCACACTTGTGTTTCAAAATAGCACCATGATCTTCATGATAGAGAGTCTCCTATGTTGTCACTTTCATATACTAGTGGGAATCTTTCATTATAGAACTTGGCTTTTATATTCCAATGATGGGCTTCCTCAAAATGCCCTAGGTCTTTGTGAGCAAGCGAGTTGGATGCACACCCACTAGTTTCTTTTGTTGAGCTTTCATACACTTATAGCTCTAGTGCATCCGTTGCATGGCAATCCCTACTCACTCACATTGATATCTATTGATGGACATCTTCATAGCCCATTGATACGCCTAGTTGATGTGAGACTATCTTCTCCCTTTTGTCTTCTCCACAACCACCATTCTATTCCACCTATAGTGCTATATCCATGGCTCACGCTCATATATTGAGTGAAGATTGAAAAAGTTTGAGAACATCAACAGTATGAAACAATTGCTTGGCTTGTCATCGGGGTTTTGCATGATTTAAATATTTTGTGTGGTGAAGATGGAGCATAGCCAGACTATATGATTTTGTAGGGTTAGCTTTCTTTGGCCATGTTATTTTGAGAAGACATGATTGCTTTGTTAGTATGCTTGAAGTATTATTATTTTTATGTCAATATTAAACATTTGTCTTGAATCTTATCGATCTGAATATTCATACCACAATTAAGAAGAATTACATTAAAATTATGTCAAGTAGCACTCTGCATCAAAAATTCTGTTTTTATCATTTACCTACTCGAGGACGAGCAGGAATTAAGCTTGGGGATGCTGATACGTCTCCAACGTATCTATAATTTTTGATTGCTCCATGCTATATTATCTACTGTTTTGAATGTTTATGGGCTTTATTATACACTTTTATATCATTTTTGGGACTAACCTATTAACCCAGAGCCCAGTGCCAGTTTCTGTTTTTACCCTGTTTTAGGGTTTCGAAGAAAAGGAAAATCAAACGGAGTCCAATTGACCTGAAACTTCACGGAACTCATTTTTGGAAGGAAACAAGCCCAGAAGACTTGGAGTGCATGTCAGGGGTCCTGTGAGGAGGCCACGAGGCAGGGGCACGCCCACCCCCTGGGCGCGCCCTCCACCCTCGTGAGCCCCTCGTGCCCCCCTGACGTACTTCTTCCGCCTATATATCTCCATATACCCTAAAAACATCCGGGAGCACAATAGATCGGGAGTTCCACCGCCAGAAGCCTCCGTAGCCACAGAAAACCAATCTAGACTCATTCCGGCACCCTGCCGGAGGGGCAATCCCTCTCCGATGGCCATCTTCATCATCCCGGTGCTCTCCATGACGAGGAGGGAGTAGTTCTCCCTCGGGGCTGAGGGTATGTACCAGTAGCTATGTGTTTGATCTCTCTCTCTCTCTCGTGTTCTTGAGATGATACGATCTTGATGTATCGTGAGCTTTGCTATTATATTTGGATCCTATGATGTTTCTTCCCTCCTCTACTCTCTTGTAATTAATTGAGTTTCCCCTGTTAAGTTATCTTATCGGATTGAGTCTTTAAAGATTTGAGAACACTTGATGTATATCTTGCCATGGATATCTGTGGTGATAATGGGATATCACGTGATTCACTTGATGTATGTTTTGGTGACCAACTTGCGGGTTCCGCCCATGAACCTATGCATAGGGGTTGGCACACGTTTTCGTCGTGATTCTCTGGTAGAAACTTTGGGGCACTCTTTGAGGTCCTTTGTGTTGGTTGAATAGATGAATCTGAGATTGTGTGATGCATACATATAATCATACCCACGGATACTTGAGGTGACATTAGGGTTTTGGTTGATTTGTGTCTTAAGGTGTTATTCTAGTACGAACTCTAGGGTTGTTTGTGACACTTATAGGAATAGCCCAACGGATTGATTGGAAAGAATAACTTTGAGGTGGTTTCGTACCCTACCATAATCTCTTCGTTCGTTCTCCGCTATTAGTGACTTTGGAGTGACTCTTTGTTGCATGTTGAGGGATAGTTTTATGATCCAATTATGCTATTATTGTTGAGGGAACTTGCACTAGCGAAAGTATGAACCCTAGCCTTGTTTCAACGCATTGCAATACCGTTTACGCTCACTTTTATCATTAGTTACCTTGCTGTTTTTATAATTTCAGATTACAAATACCTTTATCTACTATCCATATACCAGTTGTTTCACCATCTCTTCGCCGAACTAGTGCACCTATACAATTTACCATTGTATTGGGTGTGTTGGGGACACAAGAGACTCTTTGTTATTTGGTTGCAGGATTGCTTGAGAGAGACCATCTTCATCCTACGCCTCCCACGGATTGATAAACCTTAGGTCATCCACTTGAGGGAAATTTGCTACTGTCCTACAAATCTCTGCACTTGGAGGCCCAACAACGTCTACAAGAAGAAGGTTGTGTAGTAGACATCACCAGACCATTCCTCTACTCACCCACACCTCCTGTTATTTTCTGGCGACGGCAGCCGGACCAGTAAACCCTCGTACTCCCCACCACGTGGGCAACCATTGCCGAGTCTTCCCCGGCTCCGTGTCGTTCCCTTCCAAGGCCTTGCCGTTGTCCACCGCCATGGTGCTCTCGGTGCGGCCTGGTCAACTTGGTCAACGAATGACATCCATCGGCCGTGGACTGTATGCGCAAAATAATGATTCCTCCACCTGACAACTGGGACCCACCGGAAGGGCCTCTGTATTTCGCGAAAAAACGTTCCCCCGCTGACATGTCGGACCCACCAGCTATATCTTCACACGCAAGGAAGTGCCTCCTTATTACGCACAAAAAAATGAATACCCCCTGCTAGCTGGGACCCACCATAGTGGGAGGATGACTTGTGGCCAACAAAGTTGACGGGGACGGAGGGCTTTGTCAACTTAGTCAATATGAAGATTGTAGCTCCAGTGACCGTACGATGTCCATCCAACGGCCGTAGTGCTTCTTCAACCTCTGGTCTTCTTGCTCCAGCCGCCCAAAGCAGCACCAGTCGTGCCGCATGCTCCTGCCTCCCGTGGCCGGCTGTGCTGCTACGGAGGCCTCACCGCCCCTACTATTCCCACCGCTGGCCAGGCCCTGCGGTGAAGGCAGCCTCACACCGCAGCCGAACCAGTGAACCCTCGTACTCCTCTCCGCGCGGGCTTCCACTGTCGCGTCTTCCCCGGCTCCGTGTCGTCCCCTTCCTAGGCCTCGCCGTCGTCCACCGCCGTGGTGCTCTCCGCGCGGCGTGTTCAGCGTGGTCAAGGAACGACTTCCATCAGAAGAGTACTGTACGTGGAGAGGCTGACAGCTGGGTCCACGGCCACAGCCCAGTTTTTTTGTGATTTGCCAAGTAAGTCGCTTTGTCAGGCCTGTTGGGCTGCAAATCTTTCAAGACGAGGAGAGCTTTCATTCGGCTGGCCAAGAAAATGGCCCATCAGTAATGAGAAATGGGTTGTACATTTTTAAAACACATCAAACCGGCAATTAGTTTCAAATATCTTTTTTTTCATTTCAAGATTTTAAATTACATTAATTTTTATGCGTGGAGAATTTGTTGGATTTTATATTGATATACATTTATTTTTAAAATCAGTTTGAATGTGAGTCGAAATTTCCGGATTAAAAACAGTTCGGACCGCACCGAAATATGCAACATTTCGTATATTTTTTTAACCGTGGCCACAATTTGGGCTATAATGCTAAAAAAAGAATATGGGCTCCAAAAAAACCTTAAGAATTAGCAAATGGGCTGAAAATTATTAGAAATAATGGCAGATGGGTTGTATGCTGTTTTCCACAGATTTGAGGCTTTCCTAAAAAAAGGTTGACGCACAAGCAGTGACTGTTGGATGTCCATCCAACGGCCGCCGTGCATCTTCAATCTCTGCTCTTCCTACTCTAGCCACTCAAACAAGCGCCGGCGGGACTGCCTGCTCCCTCCTCCCCACGGTCGGCTGTGCTGCCGCGCAGGCCTCACCGCCCCACAGTACTCCCATCGCTGGCCTAGCCATCCCTCTACTCACCCACACCTGCTGTTATTCTCCAGCAACGGCAGACGAACCAGAAAACCCTCGTACAGTCGTACTCCCCTCCGCGTAGGAAACAACTGCCGAGTCTTCCCTGCCTCCGTGTTGTTCCCTTCCTAGGCCTCGCCGTCGTCCACCGCCCTGGTGCTCTCGGTGCGGCCTGGTCAACGTGGTCAACGACCGACATGCATCTGAAGTGGACTGTACGTGGAGAGGCCGACAGCTGGGTCCACGGCCGCACGCAAGGAAATGCCTCCTTATTACGCGCAAAATAATTATTCCTCCACCTGAAATTAGGGACCCATCAAAAGGGCCTCTGTATTTCGCGAAAAAAACGTTACCGCCGCTGACAGCTCGGACCCACCAGCTATATCTTCGCATGCAAGGAAGTGCCTCCTTATTACGCACAAAAAAAATCAATACTCCCGCTGTTAGCTGGGACCCAGTATAGTGGCAGGCTGACTTGTGGGCCTACTAAGTTGACGGGGATGGAGGGCTTTGTCAACTTAGTCAATATGCACAATTCTAGCTCCAGTGACCGTACGATGTCCATCCAACGGACGTAGTGCTTCTTCAATCTCTGGTCTTCTTGCTCTAGCCGCCCAAACCAGCGCCGGTCGTGCCTCATGCTCCTGCCTCCCGTAGCCGGCTGCGATGCGGCGGAGGCCTCACCGCACCCTACTACTCCCACCGCTGGCCAGGCCATCCCTCTACTCACCCACACCCCCTGTTACTCTACGGCGACGACAGCCTCACACCGCAGCGAACCAGTGCCCTCGTACTCCTCTATGCATGGGCATCCACTGCCGCGTCTTCCCCGGCTCCGCGTCGTCCCCTTCCTAGGCCTCGCCGTCGTCCACCGCACTGGTGCTCTTGGCACGGCGTGGTCAAGGAACGACTTCCATCAGACGTGGACTGTACGTGGAGAGGCTGACAGCTGGGTCCATGGCCGCAGCAAGGAAGTGCCTCCTTATTACATGCAAAATAATTATTCCTCCACCTGACAGCGGGGACCCACCAGACGGGCCACCGTATTTCGCCCCCCTGACTGCTGGGACCCACCAGCTACATCTTCACACGCAAGGAAGTGCCTGACAGTCGAGACCCACCTGGTTGAAGCATACGTAGCGTTGTCATTCTGGTCGCGAATGTGTTCGTACATATATACTGGTAGATGTAGAGGCGCGCACGTGTCGTAGTAGAGGCGGCCAGGGTGCATGAAAGAAAATATGGCCACGTATGTGTACATACGGGCGGGGTCTCGAACGCCTACTCGTGCATACGTACGGCGAGGGCTCGTTGACATGGCTGGGTCGGAACGAAGAAACAACATCGTCGTCGTGTTCATGGGGAGGCAACGGAATGCGTCGTGTTCATGGGGAGGCGACGGAACGTGTGGGAGCCAACCGGCTGGGTCGGAACGGAATGCGTGGTCTTGTTCATCGGGAGGGCTTGCACGGAATAGGCGATGGAAACGAGGCCTGGCGTACCGCACAATGGAGGAAACGGACCTCCTACGTTCGGAACGGGGTCCTGTTGATCAGGAGGGGTCTGGCGTACCGCAAAATGGAGGAAACAGACCTCCTACGGTCGAAACGGGGGTCCTGTTGATTGGGAGGGGTGTGGCGTACCACAAAACGGACGAAACGGACTTGTGTTGGAGCGCTACGGTCGAAACGGGGGTCCTGTTCATCGGGAGGGGTGTGGCGTACCGCAAAACGGAACTCCACGCGATACTGTTCATCTCCACCGTCGACCCCCTCCAGCCTCCATGAGCTACTGTTCATCCACCGTTGACCTCCTCCAGCCTCCGCCTGCGACTGTTCATCCACGGGCTCCTGTTCATCCAACCTCCACCGCGCGCTACTCCACCGGCTACTGTTCAACCAGCCCTCTCCACGGGCTCCTGTTCAACCACCCCTCCACCGTCTACTGTTCATCCTGCCCTCCACCGTCTACTGTTCATCCTGCCCTCCACGGGATGGTCCTGTTCATCCAGCCCCAACCGGCTCGATCGATCGGGGTCCTGTTCATCTAGAGGCAACACCACGGGGTCCTGTTCATCCACCCCTACTGGGAACTGTTCATCCAACCCCCCTCCCAACGCTCACTGTTCATCCGGAGGCCGCATCGATCGGCTTCAGTTAGCAGCAGTAGCGAAGGAATCGCTCGATCGGGTTCAGTTAACAGCCATCGGTCGATCGCTCGGGTTCAGTAACGCGTAGCCTGCAGTGCAATCGCTCGGGTTCAGTTAGAGCCCAACGCCTCGCTCGGGTTCAGTTAGAGCCAACGCCTCGCACACACGCGCGTACGTGTACGAGAGAAACGCGCATGGCTCGGCCCCCGACCTCCCACCGTAACCGGGAACTCCCCGAAATTTTCCTCCCCCTCGCTTCTACCACGGTTTTTTCCGTCATGGACGGCCCAAAGAATGTCATGCAGCTGCGTCTCCGGCCCGCCCAGGACGAAAAGCCCATTTTCTGTCATGATTTTTTGTCATAGAAGTAGGAGCCCACCACATCTATGATGATACCGGGTTTTGTCACAATTATCGTCATAGAAGTGTCATATGTATGACAGGAAAAAAATCCGTTCGACCCAAAATGTCACGGATGTGTCTTTTTTTTGTAGTGAAGCATACTAACAAAGCAATCATGTCTTCTCAAAATAGCATGGCCAAATAAAGCTATCCCTACAAAATTATATATGCTGGCTATGCTCTATCTTCACCACACAAAATATTTAAATCATGCACAACCCCGATGACAAGCCAAGCAATTGTTTCATACTTTTGGTGTTCTCAAACTTTTTCAATCTTCACGCAATACATGAGCGTGAGCCATGGATATAGCACTATAGGTGCAATAGAATGGTGGTTGTGGAGAAGACAAAAAGGAGAAGATAGTCTCACATCAACTAGGCATATCAACGGGCTATGGAGATGCCCATCAATAGATATCAATGTGAGTGAGTAGGGATTGCCATGCAACGGATGCGCTAGAGCTATAAGTGTATGAAAGCTCAAAAAGAAACTAAGTGGATGTGCATCCAACTCGCTTGCTCATGAAGACTTAGGGAATTCTGAGGAACCCCATCATTGGAATATACAAGCCAAGTTCTCAAATGAAAGATTCCCACTAGTATATGAAAGTGACAACGTAAGAGACTCTCTATCATGAAGATCATGGTGCTACTTTGGAGCACAAGTGTGGTAAAAGGATAGTAGCATTGCCCCTTCTCTCTTTTTCTCTCAATTTTTGGGCCTTCTCTTTTTTTGGCCTTTCTCTCTCTTTTTTTTTCGTCCGGAGTCTCATCCCGACTTGTGGGGGAATCATAGTCTCCATCATCCTTTCCTCACTTGGTACAATGATCTAATAATGATGATCATCACACTTTTATTTAATTACAACTCAAGAATTACAACTCGATACTTAGAACAAGATATGACTCTATATGAATGCCTCCGGCGGTGTACCGGGATGTGCAATGACTCATGAGTGACATGTATGAAAGAATTATGAACGGTGACTTTGCCACAAATACGATGTCAACTACATGATCATGCATAGCAATATGACAATGATGAAGCGTGTCATAATAAGGAACGGTGGAAAGTTGCATGGCAATATATCTCGGAATGGCTATGGAAATGAAGGAAATATGCCCTAGAGGCAATAATAAAGTTATTATTTATTTCCTTGTTTCATGATAAATGTTTATTATTCATGCTAGAATTGTATTGACCAGAAACATAATACATGTGTGAATACATAGACAAACATAGTGTCACTAGTATGCCTCTACTTGACTAGCTCGTTAATCAAAGATGGTTAAGTTTCCTAACCATAGACATGAGTTGTCATTTGATTAACGGGATCACATCATTAGGAGAATGATGTGATTGACTTGACCCATTCCGTTAGCTTAGCACTTGATCATTTAGTATGTTGCTATTGCTTTCTTCACGACTTATACATGTTCCTATGACTATGAAATTATGCAACTCCCGTTTACCGGAGGAACACCTTCTATGCCACCAAACGTCACAACGTAACTGGGTGATTATAAAGGTGCTCTACAGGTGTCTCCGAAGGTACTTGTTGAGTTGGCGTATTTCAAGATTAGTATTTGTCACTCCGATCGTCGAAGAGGTATCTCTGGGCCCACTCGGTAATACACATCACTATAAGCCTTGCAAGCATTGTAACAAATGAGTTAGTTGCGGGATGATGTATTACGGAACGAGTAAATAGGCTTGCTGGTAACGAGATTGAACTAGGTATTGAAATACTGACGATCGAATCTCAGGCAAGTAACATACCGATGACAAAGGGAACAACGTATGTTGTTATGCGGTTTGACCAATAAAAATCTTTGTAGAATATGTAGGAGCCAATATGAGCATCTAGGTTCCGCTATTGGTTATTGATCGGAGACGTGTCTCGGTCATGTCTACATAGTTCTCGAACCCGTAGGGTCTGCACGCTTAACGTTCGGTGATGATTTGTATTATGAGTTTATGTGTTTTGATGTACCGAAGGTAGTTCGGAGTCCTGGATGAGATCGGGGACATGACGAGGAGTCTCAAAATGGTTGAGACATAAAGATCGATATATTGGGCGACTATATTTGGACATCGGAAAGGTTCCGAGTGATTCGGGTATTTTTCGGAGTACCGGATAGTTACGGGGATTCGCTGGGGAGTATATGGGCCTTATTAAGCTTTAGGGGAAAGAGAGAGGAGAGGCTGCGCCCCCCCAATGCTTAGTCCGAATTGGACTAGGGGGAGGGGCGGTGCCCCCTCCTTCCTTCTCTTCTCTTTTCCCTTTCCTTCTCTCCTACTCCTACTACTTGGAAGGGCCCCTAGTTCTACTAAGAAAGGGGGAATCCTACTCCCGACGGGAGTAGGACTCCCCTAGGGCGCGCCATAGAGAGGGCCGGCCCTCCCCCTCCTCAACTCCTTTATATACGGGGAGGGGCACCCCTTGGAGACACAACAATTGATCATTGATTTTTTTAGCCGTGTGCGGTGCCCCCCTCCACCATAATCCACCTCGGTCATATCATAAAGGTGCTTAGGTGAAGCCCTACGTCGGTAGCATCATCATCACCATCATCACACCGTCGTGCTGACGGAACTCTCCCTCTAAGCTCTGCTATATCGGAGTTCGTGGGACGTCATCGAGCTGAACGTGTGTAGGATCGAAAGTATGTCTAGAGGGGGGGTGATTAGACTACTTGACCAAATAAAAATCTAGCCTTTTCCCAATTTTAGTTCTTGGCAGATTTTAGCTATCTTAGTACAAGTCAAGCAATCTCCACACAATTCAAGCAAGCATGCAAAAGAGTATATGAGCAGCGGAAAGTAAAGCATGCAACTTGCAAGAATGTAATGGGAAGGGTTTGGAGGATTCAAACACAATTGGATACACGGATGTTTTTGTCATGGTTCCGATAGGTGGTGCTATCATACATCCACGTTGATGGAGACTTCAACCCACGGAGGGTAACGGTTGGCGAGTCCACGGAGGGCTCCACCCACGAAGGGTCCACGAAGAAGCAACCTTGTCTATTCCATCACGGCCGTCGCCCACGAAGGACTTGCCTCACTAGCGGTAGATCTTCACGAAGTAGGCGATCTCCTTGCCCTTACAAACTCCTTGGTTCAACTCCACAATCTTTTCGGAGGCTCCCAAGTGACACCTAGCCAATCTAGGAGACACCACTCTCCAAGAAGTAACAAATGGTGTGTTGATGATGAACTCCTTGCTCTTTTGCTTCAAATGATAGTCTCCCCAACACTCAACTCTCTCTCACAGGATTTGGATTTGGTGGAAAGAATATTTGAGTGGAAAGCAACTTGGGGAAGGCTAGAGATCAAGATTCATATGGTTGGAATGGAATATCTTGACCTCAACACAGGTGTAGGTGGTTCTCTCTCAGAAAATGTGTATTGGAAGTGTAGGTATGTTCTGATGGCTCTCTCAACGAATGAAGAGTGGGTGGAGGGGTATATATAGCCTCCACACAAAATCTAACCGTTACACACAATTTGCCAAACTCGGTGGGACCGAATGGTTAAACTCGGTCGGACCGATTCAGCAAACCTAGTGACCGTTAGGATTTTCGGTGGGACTGAGATGCAACTCGGTAGGACCGATATGGTTAGGGTTAGGGTATAACGTAATCTCGGTATGACCGATTATACAAACTCGGTAGGACCGACTTTGGTAATAAGCTAACCAGAGAGTTGGTCAGGTAAAATCGGTGGGACCGATTCGCTCATCTCGGTGAGACCGAAGTGTTACAAAAGGGAAACAGAGAGTTTACATTACAATCTCGGTGGGACTGATCGCTCATCTCGGTAAGACCGAAACGTTACGAAGGGAAACAGAGAGTTTACAATCCCATCTCGGTGAGGCCGAGATCCCTATCGGTGAGACCGATTTGCCTAGGGTTTGTGGCAGTGGCTATGACATTTGAAACTCGGTGGCGCCGAATAGAAAGAATCGGTGGGGCCGAGTTTGACTTTTGGTTTAGGTCATATGTGGGTGTGGGAAGGTAGTTGAGGGTTTTGGAGCATATCACTAAGCATTTTGAGCAAGCAAGCCATTAAGCAACACCTCATCCCTGCTTGATAGTATTGGCTTTTCCTATAGACTCAATGTGATCTTGGATCACTAAAATATAAAATGTAGAGTCTTGAGCTTCAAGCTTGAGCCAAACTTTTTGTCCTTAGATTTTTGAGGGATCCACTTTCCACATCCATGCCATGCCATTCATTGAGCTTTTCCTGAAATATTAATCTTGGAATAATGTTAGCTCAATGAGCTATATGTTGTAAGGAATTACCAAAACCACCCAGGGATAGTTGTACTTTCAACGTGTGCTGAACTCGGAGGTGTCATGCATTCGGTACTTGGATCAGTCGGATCGTGAAGACGTACGACTACATCAACCGCGTTGTGCTAACGCTTCCGCTTACGGTCTACGAGGGTACATGGATGATACTCTTCCCTCTCGTTGCTATACATCACCATGATCTTGCGTGTGCGTAGGAATTTTTTTGAAATTGCTACGTTCCCCAACAGTGGTATCAGAGCCAAGTTTATGCGTAGATGTTATATGCACGAGTAGAATACAAGTGAGTTGTGGGGAATATAAGTCATACTGCTTACGAGCATGTCATACTTTGGTTCGGCTGTATTGTTGGATGAAGCGCCCCGGACCGACATTACACGTATGCTTACGCGATACTGGTTCTACCGATGTGCTTTGCACACAGGTGGCTGGCGGGTGTCAGTTTCTCCAACTTTAGTTGAACCGAGTGTGGCTACGCCCGGTCCTTGTGAAGGTTAAAACAACACTAACTTGACAAACTATCATTGTGGTTTTGATGCGTAGCTAAGAACAGTTCTTGCTCAGCCCATAGCAGCCACGTAAAACTTGCAACAACAAAGTAGAGGACGTCTAACTTGTTTTTGCAGGGCATGTTGTGATGTGATATGGTCAAGACGTGATGAAATATAAATTGTTGTATGAGATGATCATGTTGTGTTAAAGTTATCGGCTACTGGCAGGAGCCTTATGGTTGTCTCTTTATTTGCATAAGATGCAAGTGCTATGTAATTGCGTTACTTTATCGCTATGCGATAGCAATAGTTGCAAAAGCAATAGTTGGCGAGACAACCATGTGACGACACATTGATAGAGATCAAGATGATGGAGATCATGGTGTCATGCCGGTGACGATAGAGATCATGACGGTACTTTGGAGATGGAGATCAAAGGCGCAAGATGATCATGGCCATATCATGTCACATATTTTGATTGCATATGATATTTATCCTTTATGCATCTTATTTTGCTTACTTCGGCGGCAGCATTATAAGATGATCTCTCACTAAATTTCATGGTATAAGTGTTCTCCCTGAGTATGCACTGTCGCGACAGTTCTTCATGCTGAGACACCACGTGATGATCGGATGTGATAAGCTCTATGTTCAAATACAATGAGTGCAAGACAGTTTTGCACACGCGGAATACTCAGGTTAAACTTGACGAGCCTAGCATATGCAGATATGGCCTCGGAACACTGGAGACCGAAAGGTCGAGCGTGAATCATATAGTAGATATGATCAACATAGTGATGTTCACCATTGAAAACTACCCCATCTCACGTGATGATCAGACATGTTTAGTTGATTTGGATCACGTGATCACTTAGATGATGTTGTAGATCAATAGCTCGCGATGTTGCTTCCCCATGTTTTATATGTTGTAACATCCCAAATTTTCAATTTGGAATGTTATACATTATAGCATCATGCATATCATATTTATTTTGCATTTTGGTTGATCCTAGAAATTCTACGCAACTTAATGACCCACGGAGAGAGTTGGGGATTTCGTTATTTTCATATTTGAGTTCTCTCAAATTTTGAGAATAGGATCATTTGATTTTATTTATTTTATCATCAATTATTTCTATTACAAAAATATGAGAGAGGGAATAAAATGACTTTCCCAAAATAAATAAATATTTAGGATTTAATAAAAAAATCAAATAAGATTTTATTTCGGAGTTTTTCGATGTTTTATTTGAATTTAGGAAAAATGTGCGTTTTTCAAAATTGCATTTAGGGCCCAAATAAATGTTCACCTTGTGCGGCTTGATTTTAGAAGCCCGTGAAAATTTATTTTGGAATTTTGGAGTCCGTTTAGTATTTCTTTTTATTTTTCTTCCGAGCGGAATAATTAAAAAAAACGAACCGACTTCGGGCCACACCCGAGCGGGACACCGCCCGGGGCAGCCTTTAAATAGCGCCGCCGCGAGCCGCCCCAGCCCTTCAGCGCCGCCTCGATCCGCGCGCGCCACCGACGATCCCGCCGCCCGAGGTTCGTCGCGCCTCGATTTTCCGTGCCAAAAAAAATTCGGCGTTCGTCGTTTTTCTTTTTTCTCGGATTAAATCCGCGATTTTTCTGATCGCGATTCCTGATCCGATTTTCGTTTTAGTTTAACTTTTCGCTCGTTTATCGGAATCAGGCGATTCAAGCGCCTAGAGTTTCGTCTCGAAACCCTCTATCCGTTTAACCAACTTAAACAAGTTTTTGTTAGTGTAAAATTTGCCCTAGATCCAGATTACTAGAATGAAGTTGTTTTCTTTCGCCGTTTGACTTTCGTTGCTTCGTTCGATTTGATTCTTTTTGCCAACCGGAGTTCTTAAGTTGAACCTTCTGGTTAGATCTCTTATTTGAGTTTTACCTGTGCATTAGATGAGTACTTATTGTATGCTTGTTTGTTTGTCTGTGATAGAATACCCGTAGTGCGCCACTTGTTACTTCGAATCGTTAGATTTCGCGGATCATCAGCAAGGCAAGTAACACTTTGATCATACCTTTTCTACTACCCAGTTTTATTGCATTAGATCAATCCTCACACATTGCATGATTAGGATCTAATTAAATTGTGGGATGGGAAGTAGATGAGGTAGTACCTATTACCTGTTTATTATCAAACCTTTGGGAGTTACTTCTACGTTTGCTTATTATGCCATGCTATGCTAGTAGACGTGGATTGGGTGAGTGAAATCCATGACAGATGTGAGATTGTTAATTAATGGTTTATCTAAGGTGGCAACTTAAACACACATCTGGGTGGATTGAGGCACCTGGGTATTCCAGGACTTGCCTGTTTTCTTTTGGACCGCCACCCAGGCTCAAAGGGATCATGAGACTATTCATACTAGAAACTTCCGTGTGCAGCCACAAGCTATTATGGGCTCTAGCATAGTTGACTAAGTCGTGCGAACTCTTACAGTGGTAGACTAGCAAATGTAGGGGATGTAGGTGGTACGGTCTACCCATCGTAAGGTGCTAGCGCTTCTGAAAGACTATGTCTCGGTCATCCGTCTTCTCAAACACCATGTAGTGCGAGAAACCAAACGGAGGCGATCGAGTCTTGTGGGGAAAAGTGCGCAAACCTCTGCAGGAGTGTAATAAACTAATCATGGTTAGCCGTGTCCCCGGTTATGGACATCTTGAGTAACTAGTACTTGGATTATCATGTGAATCTCAACATGTTACACTAAATAAATTTTGTTGGATTATGTTTAATGATGATGCTTAATTGGGATTGAGAATACTGTCAACCATTCTCAATGTTTAACAACCACCATGATAGTAATTACATTTATTCCTTTGAAGTAGGGAAAAATTGGCTTTACGCAAAACTGTAACCAAAGAGCTTTCCACCAGCCAAATATGCATATAGTATAGCTGTTTCATTCCATTATTCTCTATGTGTTACCTTGCCAGCATATTCCATGTGCTGACCCGTTTTCGTGCTGCAACGTTAATGTTGCAGACTTTTCAGACGACGATTAAGGAGTTTTTAGGTCGTGGTTCTATACTCAGTGATGCCGTTGGAGTTGATGGACTCACTTATCTTCCAAGCCTTCCGCTGTTATCGTTATTAGATGGCCTTAAGCCATAATTATTGTAATAAGTTCTCTTTTGAGACACTCGATGTAATAAGTGTGTGATTGCTAATCTGCTATAAATCCTCTGAGTACTGTGTGGTGTCAGCATTACTGATCCAGGAATGACACCGGAGCACAGAGATCAGACTGTTTGAGGTCTGGTCGCTACAGAGATGGTATCAGAGCACACGCTGACTGTAGGACACGACCACTAAGCTAAAGACCTTGATCACTATTCACTCTTTTCTCTTCTGACCTCTCATCCTTTCTACTCTTTAGGATGGCGGATGCAAGGAACAAGTTCACACAACCGGATGAAGATACACCCTTTGGACGCCACTTGAAGGAAGTCACTAGATACCTGAATATAGGAGTACCAAGCTTCACGGGAACCTACAACGCCACTTTACCTGAAGAAGAGCGCTGGATGATTCAAGTTCAAGTTCCAGGAAGGACGTTCATGCCAGTCACTGAGCCCATAGACTTTTCTTTTGATGCACCAACTTGGAATCTAGGAAAGAGCATGGCAGCTCACATCGCCATTTGACGCATTGGAGAAGTCTACCACAAGGATCTCAAGGATACTATCTACCAGATTTGTGGGTGCCGAGATGAACACTGGGAGATGATCAGCACCAGGAAGGATAGATCAATCGCAGCTTTTATCCAGGAGTTAAATCAGCACATTCGACGATAGGAGAACCAGATGTGCGCCAACATGATAGATCTGAAGAAGGCTAAGACTAGAATCAAGGAACTGGAGGAAGAAATCAAGGCTACACGTGAAGATTATGAAGAGGAAATTGAAGTATTGGTGGAGAACAATGACGACCTGATCAAGAAGATTGGAATATTTATGGGAGGCCCTACGCCAGTAGATGAAGATGAAGAACCTCATGAAATTAGCCCGGAAGACTACATCTTCATCAACGGCACCGACTCGGAAGCAGATAGTAGCGATGATGACTATGTTGATGAAGCTGGAGCAGATATCATGGAGTCAACAACTAAAGAATATTTCTAGTAGACCACCTTATTAGTAGTAGTAGTCCACCATGTAAATATAGTAGTGCGAGCACTTTTGCGATAGTTAGATTGATTGTATGCCCTTGTTTGATTGATTGAAGTGAATTGTTTGCTTTTGCCTCATGTGCATATGGGTAGTGTTTTCTCTTTAGACCCCCTCTATTTTTACATCTTATCTTTTCTAAACCCTAAGATGCCTCCGAGACGTGACCCCGGATTTGCCTTTCCACCGGAGCTCACCCAGTTGATCCAGCAGCAGAACACATTGATGCAATTGCTAGTCCAGAATCAGAATCAGAATCAGGGGAACAACAACAACAACCCACCACCACCACCACCTATTGACCACTTAGCCTGTTTTCTTAGGCTGAATCCGCTGGTGTTTTCCAGTAGCACCGAGCCGATAGTAGCAGATGATTGGCTTCGCAAGACAGCTAGGGAGTTGACCACAGCAGGATGCACAGATGCGGAGAAGGTGAAGTTTGTCGCACATCAGTTTGAAGGACCTGCAGCATCATGGTGGGAGAATTTCACCACCACTTTCCCTGTAGACACTGTCACATGGGACCAGTTTCAGCAGGCTTTTCGTACTGCCCATGTTTCAGCAGGAGCTATGGCCATGAAGAAGCGTGAGTTTTGCAACTTGCACCAAGGAGGACGGACAGTTGGCCAGTATGTGGAGGAATTTAATAAGCTAGCATGTTATGCCCCAGATGACGCCGCTACGGATGCAGCTAAGCAGGAGAAGTTTCTGGAAGGACTGAATGATGAGCTGAGCATGCAGTTGATGGTAGCAACTTTCAACAACTACCAGGAGTTGGTAGATCGTGCTCTTATGATTGAAGGGAAGCAGCTGCAAATTGAGAATCGTAAGAGGAAGTACGGACAAGGAAAGTACAATTCAGGAGCTCAGCAGAAGCCACATTTTACCCCTAGACCGGGAGGACATTTTCAGCATACTCATGGAGGAGGTAGCTCGCACAATCACAGTGGCACCAAGAATGGTAATGGCAACGGAGGAAGCAACGGCCAGAACCGCACCAACCCCTCAACCCCAGCCAAGAAGGACCTAAGCCAAGTCACTTGCTTTAAGTGTTCGAAGACAGGACATTATGCCAATGAATGTCCTGAATTACAAAATGGAAATAGCAATGGAAGTTCTGGGAAGAAGCCGGACCCTTTTAACAGGGGACAAGTGAACCACATTAGCATGGAGGAGGTTGAAGCTCAGCCCGATGCAGTAATAGATATGTTTTTGGTTAAGTCATTTACTACACTCGTTCTTTTTGATACTGGTGCATCGCATTCATACATCTCAAGGGGATTTGTGGATAAGTATTGATGAAGCCATGTACCTAGGGTAGGGGCACGGACCTGTCCAAAAAGCCCTACCCTAGGACATCCCTAGAAGAAGTCACCTTTCAATCGACTTGAAGGTATCCCACTCGACGGGTTCAAGACACTCGACCAAGAAGCTATCACTCGACCATGAAGCCAACCACTCGACCGCCAGGAGACCTAAAGTCACTCCGCGGGCAAACGGTCGGCTATTAAGTAGTCTTTATGGTCATTATATCACTTTATTTAGGGGCGTTACCAGTAACGCCCAACCTTAAATGTACCTTAAACCCTGCATTACTGAGGGCAGGAGGGGTCCGGTGAACTCTATATAAGCCACCCCCTCCTCGGTATGAAGGGTTCGCACCCCTATTATTCACACGCCAGTAATCCAGTCGACCGCCTCCGGGCACCGAGACGTAGGGCTGTTACTTCCTCCGCGAAGGGCCTGAACTCGTAGATCTTGGTGTGTTTACAACTTCCCAATAGCTGAGATCTAGCCTCTCCATACATACCCCCCTACATCATTGTCAGAGTTAGAACCACGACAGTTGGCGCCCACCGTGGGGCCGGAATCTTAGCACCTGATTGGAGAAGTTGCAATTTTTCCGATCCCTTTGATCATGGTTTCGTGCGGAGTTTTGGTGGAGGGCCGCGAGATCCGCCTCGGCGCGCTCACGTTCATCGCCGACGACTCCGCCTGGCTTCAGGAGGCGCCACTCGACATCGACGCGCTCCCCGTCCGCGGTGCGACGCATTTCCGCGCATGCGTTCATGGCGTCCTCCTGCGGCAGCCGTCGACCCAGTATCGGTCGGCCCCCGTATTGTCTCCCCGCTCTATCTCCCACCAGCGCAAGCGCTCCGGTCGGTCGAGACTTCAGAGGTGGGTGAGGCATGCCGTGGCTCGCCAGTCGGCCGCCCCGCAAGTCACGGCAATCGAGCCCGACGAATCCCTCTACGGCCTGTTCGACTGGCTCCGCGGAGACCGCATCCAAGTGCGACAGCAGCGACCCAGCGGCTGAGATCCTGGCGGTCGATGGAACGCACAATCCTCCCGGTTTCCCTCACGCTGATGGAGGCGCGGGTGGGGGCGACCTGTCGCATCCCCACGATGAGTATCTCCCCGAACCTCTAACGTCATTACAGCGAGAGGAGCTTCGCCGCCGGAACACGGACACACTCTGCACTCCTATCGTCGGAGAGTCCCCCGAGGCCCGGGCCTTGGAGGATGCGCGCTTGGCTTATTTGGCCGAGCGCACTCGACTGGAGAATCTCCAGTGAGCACTCGACGAGCAAGCGCGTCAGCGGGCTCCCGAGTCTAGTCGACGCCAGCTCTTCCCGCCGATGCAGGTATACCGAACCCCAGTTCAGAATTTGGCCGCCGCGGCCCGTATAGCAGAATCGATTCAGCCCTCCCAGTCGGAGGCTGGCAGGGGCTTGTTACAGATCAGAGCGTTGCTCCGGGCGGCGGGAAACCAGAATTCCGCTGTTTCTCAGTCGCGGAATAGGATCCACAGTCAATCCGTTGCAACATATACAGTCCAGTCGGCTCACAGCCCACGGTCGCCCCCGAGGCGTGAGGGATGTGGCGACCGGCATGATCAGTACAGAAGGAATGAGCAGTATGATCACCGATCCGATCATGATGATCGACGTCGAGTGCCAACCCCTCCCCCGAGGAGTGGGTCATATGCACCTCGACATCGAGATGACAGGCACCCTCATAGCGTTGGGCAGAGGATTCCCGTCGACCCCAGGGACCCAGGCTTTGACGCGAGATCTGTCCTCATTCAAGGCTTGGTTGATAGGAACAGGGCTCATCGGGAAGGCCATAACAGAGATGCGCCCACCAGCAGCAGAATACGTGTTTCAGGGCCAGAGTGTTTCAGTCGAGCCATCAGGGCCGCGGTGATTCCTCCCAACTTTTGGTTGGCGACTGGAGTCAGCAAGTTGACCGGTGAGTCTAAGCCTGACACTTGGCTCGAAGATTACCGAGTGGCTGTACAGATTGGCGGTGGCAATGATGAGGTGGCTATGAAGCATTTGCCTCTCCTGTTAGAGGGCTCGGCCAGAGCGTGGCTGAATCAGTTAGCACCCAGCAGCATCTACACTTGGGAGGATCTCTCTCGAGTGTTTGTCACAACCTTTGAGGGAACATGCAAGCGACCCGCAGGCCTTACAGAATTGCGGTCTTGCATGCAGAAGCCGAGTGAAACTCTAAGGGATTACATCCAGAGGTGGATCACTTTGCATCACACAGTTGAGAACGTACCGGATCACCAAGCAGTTTGTGCCTTTAAAGAAGGCGTCAAGAACAGAGAGTTGAACCTGAAGTTCGATCGGACCGGAGAAATGTCCCTGAATCGGATGATGGAAATTGCCACCAAATACGCTAACGGAGAAGATGAAGATCGACTCTGGAGTGGCAAGCAGAAAACAGTCGCCCAGGAAACCGGAGGCAATTCCAGTCGGAAGCAGAAGCGGAAGGCCGAGCCAGCCGCCCCTGGGGAGGCCCTGGCCGCAACCCAGGGAAATTTCAAGGGAAAACCCAAAGGCCCCTGGAAGCCCAAGAAAGTCAAGGATCAAGATGGAAATGATGTTTTGGATCTGCCATGTCACATCCACACCAAGAAAGATGAAGATGGTAATTTCATTTACCCAAAGCATACCACTCGACAGTGCCGGCTCCTGATCCAGCAGTTTCCGGGCAAACAGCCCAAAGATAAGGAAAAAGAGTCGGACAGAGTCGAGGACAAGGAAGATAGCGACGACGGATACCCCCAAATCAATTCCACCCTGATGATTTTTGCTGATGTCGAAAGCAAAAGTCGACTGAAAGTCATTAACCGTGAGGTGAATATGGTTGCTCCGGCGACACCCAGTTATCTGAAGTGGTCTCAGACTGCCATCACATTCGACCAGTCCGATCACCCTACGCACATTGCCACCCCTGGGAGGGAAGCTTTGGTGGTCGACCCAGTTGTCGAAGGCACTCGACTGACCAAAGTCCTGATGGATGGTGGCAGTGGCCTGAACATATTGTATGCTAAACATTGAAAGGGATGGGCATTCCGATGTCCAGGCTCAGTGCCAGCAACATGAGCTTCCATGGAGTCATTCCTGGAAAGAAAGCCGAGTCACTCGGCCAGATTGCTCTCGACGTGGTTTTCGGTGATTCAAAGAATTACCGCAGGGAAAAGTTGACATTTGAGGTTGTGGACTTCCAAAGTGCTTATCATGCTATTCTGGGCCGGCCAGCTTATGCACTCTTCATGGCTCGACCATGCTACGTGTATCTCAAGTTGAAGATGCCCGGCCCCAGAGGTGTGATCACCGTTACCGGTAATCGGAAGAAAGCAGAAGAGTGTTTTCAGAAAGGATCGAAGATTGCTGACGCTCAGATGGCAGTTGTTGAGCTACGAGAGTACTAGAAGACTGCTGATCCGAGTGAATTGCTACGAGCCAAGAAGCCTGCTTCAGAATCTGCTTTTTAGTCGTCCGGTGAAACTAAGCCAGCTCACATTCACCCGACCGACCCCGACGCTGCTCCGACTCACATCTCGACGACGCTCGACTCCAAATAGGAAGAAGCGCTCATCTAGTTCCTCCGTGAGAACTGGGACGTCTTCGCATGGAAGCCTTCTGACATGCCTGGAGTTCCCAGGGGGCTGGCTGAGCACCGTCTACGAGTCGACCCGAAGTTCAAGCCTGTGAAAGAACATCTTCGACGGTCCGCCGTCCAGAAGAGGAAAGCTATTGGCGAGGAGGTGGCTCGGCTCTTAGCAGCGGAGTTCATCCGAGAGATTTACCACTCCGAGTTGCTCGCCAATGTAGTCATGGTCCCCAAAAAGGACAAGTCACTTCGCATGTGCATTGACTTTAAACACATCAATCGGGCCTGCCCGAAAGATCATTTCCCTCTCCCCCGCATCGACCAGGTAGTGGACTCGACCGCGGGGTGTGAGCGTTTGTCTTTTCTAGATGCTTATTCAGGGTACCATCAGATCCGTCTGTATGGACCCGACGAGATCAAAACGGCTTTCATCACCCCATTTGGGTGCTTCTGTTATGTCACCATGCCCTTCGGCCTCAAGAATGCTGGAGCCACGTTCATGAGGATGATTCAGAAGTGTTTACTCACTCAGATCAGTCAGAACATAGAAGCATACATGGATGATATTGTGGTTAAGTCACAGAAAGGTTTCGACCTACTGACTGACCTTGCCGAAACCTTTGCTAACCTCAAGGGATACGATATCAAGCTCAATCCATCAAAGTGCACATTCGGAGTTCTAGGTGGAAAGTTACTCGGTTTTCTCGTTTCCGAACGAGGAATCGACGCCAATCCCAAGAAAGTTGGCACCATACTCCGGATGAAGCGCCCTGTGCGTGTACACGATGTTCAGAAACTTACAGGTTGCTTGGCCGCTCTAAGTCGATTCATTTCTCGTCTCGGTGAAAAGGCGTTGCCTCTTTACCGACTGATGAAGAAGTCTGACAAGTTTGAGTGGACTCCAGAAGCTGACGCAGCGTTTGCAGAGCTCAAAGCTCTGCTCTCCACCCAGCCGGTGCTTGCTGCCCCAATCAGTAAAGAGCCTCTGCTGCTGTACATTGCGGCCACTGGACAAGTTGTCAGTACAGTACTCACGGTCGAGCGGGAAGAAGAAGGAAAGGCCTTTAGAGTTCAGCGCCCAGTATATTATGTGTCTGAAGTTTTGACCCCTTCGAAGCAAAGATATCCCCATTACCAGAAGCTTGTATATGGGATCTACATGACCACGAAGAAGGTTGCACACTACTTCTCTGACCATTCCATTACAGTCATCAGCGGCGCTCCACTGTCAGAGATCTTGCACAACAGGGATGCAACTGGTCGAGTGGCTAAGTGGGCAATTGAACTCCTCCCCCTAGATATCAAGTTTGAAGCAAAGAAGGCTATCAAGTCCCAAGCAATTGCAGATTTCGTCGCCGAGTGGATTGAACAGCAACTCCCGACTCAAGTTCACTCGGAGCACTGGACCATGTTCTTCGATGGATCTAAGATGCTGAACGGTTCCGGTGCTGGGGTAGTATTGGTCTCCCCCCGAGGAGATAAGCTCAGATACGTTCTCCAGATTCACTTCGATTCCTCCAACAATGAAGCAGAATATGAAGCACTCTTGTACGGGTTGCGCATGGCCATTTCACTCGGCGTCCGGCGCCTCATGGTCTACGGTGACTCAGATTTGGTGGTTCAGGTGATGAAGGAGTGGGACGTCAGAAGCCCAGCTATGACTGGCTATTGCAACGCAGTAAGAAAGCTAGAAAAGAAATTCGAGGGGTTAGAGCTTCATCACATCCCCCGACTGAAAAATCAAGCAGCAGATGATCTGGCAAAGATAGGCTCCAAGAGAGAAGCCATTCCCAGCAATGTGCTTTCGGAGCACATCCGCTCGCCGTCAGTCCAGGAGGATCCCTTCGCAGAAGAAGCCCCGCAACGGAAAAGTGCCACAGATCCGACTGAAGTCGAAATTCCTGCTGTGGTCGACCTAGTCATGGAGGTCTTGACTATCACTCCTGACTGGACGGTACCATACATCGCATATATCTTGAGGAAAGAACTCCCGGAGGACGAGGAAGAGTCTCGACAGATCGTCCGCCGATCCAAGGCCTTCACAGTCATAAAGGGACAGTTGTATAGGGAAAGCGCGACTGGAATCGGTCAGAAATGCATAACACTAGAAGAGGGTCAGATGATCCTTAATGATATCCACCTAGGGACCTGTGGTCACCATGCGTCCTCTCGGACCATTGTGGCTAAAGCATACCAAGCAAGATTTTACTGGCCAAGAGCAAATGAGATGGCAAAAGAGATAGTCGACAAGTGTGGAGGTTGCCAGTTCTACTCCAACATGTCACACAAGCCTGCATCAGCCCTGAAGACCATTCCACTCGTCTGGCCCTTTGCTGTCTGGGGACTGGACATGGTCGGTCCACTGAAAACAGGCAGGAGCGGATTCACGCATGTGCTTGTGGCAGTCGACAAGTTCACCAAATGGATTGAAGCCAAGCCTATCAAGAATCTCGATGCTTGCACTGCTATCAGTTTCGTCAGAGGGCTGACGTTCAGATACGGGGTCCCGCATAGCATCATCACCAACAATGGGTCAAACTTCGATTCAGACAAGTTCAGAGCTTTTTGCGCCTCTCAAGGCACGCGAGTCGACTACGCGTCGGTCGTGCATCCTCAGTCGAATGGACAAGCTGAAAGAGAAAATGGTCTGATTCTCAAAGGATTGAAGCCTCGATTGATGCGTGATCTCAAGCACGCAGCAGGCGCTTGGGTCGACGAACTTCCATCGGTTTTGTGGGGGCTGAGGACCACCCCGAACCGATCGACCGGAAGAACGCCATTTTTTCTGGTTTACGGAGCCGAAGCCATCCTGCCGAGTGATCTACTTCACAATGCCCCCAGAGTCGAGCTTTATAACGAAGACGAAGCAGAGCAAGCCCGGCAAGACGCAGTCGACCTCCTAGAGGAGGAGAGGGAAATGGCTATGATCAGATCGACCATCTATCAGCAAGACTTGCGTCGATTCCATGCTAGAAATGTGAAGAGCCGAGCCTTCCAGGAAGGAGATTTGGTCCTCCGAGTGGATCAACAGAAACCACACAAACTTGCTCCTACTTGGGAAGGTCCCTTCATCATCACCAGAGTCCTCCACAATGGAGCATATCACCTCTACAATGTTGATCACCAGACCGACGAGCCACGAGCTTGGAATGCGCAACTACTCCGCCCCTTTTACACTTGAGTTCTCCCTTGGACGAGATGTAATAAGAAAAAATTTCTGCAGTTCATTTTTATCAAAGACAAGAGTGTCCCAATAATCGCTGTCACTTTTGTTTGCATACGAAATCCCCGAGTGGGTGACTTAGCCGCGAATCCGTTTCGCCTAAGTTTAAAAAATCCTACCGAGTGGAGAGCAATCCTCCCACTCGGGGGCTTAGCTGCAGTCCAGTACTCGCCTAAGTTCTCCCACTAAGAGACTTAGCTGCAGTCAGACACTCGCCTAAGTTTGAAAAAATCCTACCGACTGGAGAGCAAACCTCCCACTCGGGGGCTTAGCTGCAGTCCAGTACTCGCCTAAGTTCTCCCACTTAGAGACTTAGCTGCAGTCAGGCACTCGCCTAAGTTTGAAAAATCCTACCGAGTGGAGAGAAAACCTCCCACTCGGGGGCTTAGCTGCAGTCCAGTACTCGCCTAAGTTCTCCCACTTAGAGACTTAGCTGCAGTCAGGCACTCGCCAAGTTTGAAAAAATCCTACCGAGTGGAGAGCAAACCTCCCACTCGGGGGCTTAGCTGCAGTCCAGTACTCGCCTAAGTTCTCCCACTTAGAGACTTAGCTGCAGTCAGGCACTCGCCTAAGTTTGAAAAAATCCTACCGAGTGGAGAGCAAACCTCCCACTCGGGGGCTTAGCTGCAGTCCAGTACTCGCCTAAGTTCTCCCACTTAGAGACTTAGCTGCAGTCAGGCACTCGCCTAAGTTTGAAAAAATCCTACCGAGTGAAGAGCAAACCTCCCACTTGGGGGCTTAGCTGCAGCCCAGTGCTCGCCTAAGTGTTCAAAAATCCTACCAAGTGGAGAGCAATCCTCCCACTCGGGGGCTTAGCTGCAGTCCAGTACTCACCTAAGTACTCCCACTTAGGGACTTAGCTGCAGTCAGGCACTCGCCTAAGTTTGAAAAAATCCTACCGAGTGGAGAGCAATCCTCCCACTCGGGTGCAGTCCAGTACTCGCCTAAGTTCTCCCACTTAGAGACTTAGCTGCAGTCAGGCACTCGCCTAAGTTTGAAAAAATCCTACTGAGTGGAGAGCAAACCTCCCACTCGGGGGCTTAGCTGCAACCCAGCGCTCGCCTAAGTGTTTAAAAATCCTACCGAATGAGAGAAAACCTCCCACTCGGGGGCTTAGCTGCAGACCGGCGCTTGCCTAAGTACAGGACACAACCCAATCCGCAAGGACGACGAGGTGCAAATCGACTGCTACCTTCTCCTTCGGAGCTGCACCACAAATACAAAAGTTATTTCGAGTGAAGATCGAGTTCCACTCGACGGATCATCCATGAAGATATTCAACGATAAATCCAATTCAGATAAGACCTAAAGGTCCCAGACCTCAGGCCAAAGTAATCGAGCCCTCAGCTCGACGTAGTTTAACGGTTACAAAATCCACTCGGCATTCCGAGGCAAATTTAAAATGGAGCTTAAAAGTTTTTCACTCCTCAGGTGGAGGACTGGAAGGGGCGACGAACTCGTCCAAGTCGATCCCGTCTGCAATACGGGTGGCAGCAGCGATGAAAGTCTCCATGAAATCTTGAAAGTTGTGCTTCCTGGTATTGGCAACTTGGATGGCAGCCAGCTTCTCTTCTCGTGCCTCCTTGCAATGGACGTGGACCAGAGACAGAGCCACATCAGCGCCACACCGAGCAGAAGACTTCTTCCACTCCTGCACTCGGTCAGGGATTCCGTTAAGTCGAGTCATCAGAGACTCGAGATCGTTTTGGAGCGTCGCCTCTGGCCAAAGTGCCGGGTTGATCCATGACATGGCAACCTTCAGTCGAGCCAAGTAGTCCACGACGCCGTCAATGCGAGATTCCAGTCGGAGCAGATTCATGGCAGCTTCATCTTTCATGGGAGAGTTGATTGGATCCAAACCTGTTTCGATCCGCCCAGTCTCCTCTTCAAAGTTCTGGCAAAGCTCTGCATACACGATCCAAGGATAAGTCAATTTTCATAGACTGAGTCAACACAAAAAAAACCCAGTCGGAACTGAATGTGCACCTTCAAGCTTGATGTACAACTTCTTGGCGAGGCTCCTCAAGTAGCTCTCCAGGTCGTCCCTCCTGCGAGCGATGCCTTCCATCTTCTCGTTCAGGGTGAGGTTCTCCTTCTTCCACGTGAACACTCCCTGTTGGCTTCATTCAGAGCGGTCTTCAGCTTGGTATTCTCTTCTTCTAAGTGGTCGACCGAAGCCAGCTTCTGTACGGCCAGAGCGGTCTTGTCATCAGCCTCCTTACGGGCAGCAGCCAAGTCCTGATCCTTCTTCGCCAGAGCTTCGTTCAGTTTTTCTGTGAAGAAATGATGATTGAATCGGAAATAGCAGAAGGATACTCAAGCCTAAAAGCTAACCAGTCGAAAAAATCGTCTTACCTGCGGCGCCGTCTCTGACCTTCTGTAGCTCTGTTCTAGCCAGCTCCAGATCAAGGTTCAGTTGAATCTGCTGCTTCTCCAAGTCAGCCAAGCGGGCTCCAAGATCGCAACATTTCTGAAGTCAAAGGGGAGAAGTTATCATTACAGAAAAAAACAACAAAGGCAATAAATACTAAGACTACGGTCGACTGCCAGCAGTCCACCATAGTCTCGGGGACTACACCCAGTGGGTGCACTTAGCGTGCCCCCACCGGTTCCTATCCCACCCGACCGGCCCTCGAAGTCGAGTCCAAGACAAGTTGCTTCCGAGTAACTAAGAGACAGTGATGGCGTTTCTAAGACTACAGCCGAAGCAAAAACATTCGACAGTAGTCTCGGGGACTACACCCAGTGGGTGCACTCAGCGTGCCCCCACTGTAAAAAAAATAAGAAGAAGAAGTCGACTGCCCGCAGTCGACCGGATACAGTCCCATTCGACATGGCCTGACCAGACCGAATGAAGAAATACAGCTACAGCAACACAATATAAAGACTACAGTCGACTGCCCGCAGTCCATCGTAGTCTCGGGGACTACACCCAGTGGGTGCACTTAGCGTGCCCCCACTCGTCCAAGAATTGGCAGACACACCCAGTGGGTGTACAGATACAAAGATCTTCGGTAAAGAGATTCTTCAAACAGCATATCATAACAGACCAAACGTTGAGTCGACTGACCTGGACGTTGCTCTGAAGAGCCGAGCTCGCGTCATAAGCTGCTTGGCTGGCCTCCCGAGCCAACTTCACTTGCTCCATCATGATCCCCGCCTGACGTATAGCCTCTTTTGCAGCAGCTGCTTGGTCCTCAGGGACGGGGTATGCGGCAAAAAGCAAAGACGGATCCGCAGTCGACGACGAGGGCCGCGCACTCGCCAGAGGAACGGCGAAGGTCACAGAAGCCCGAGTGGTGTCACCACCATCCCGAGCCACGGCCTCGGATGCCGGAGTGGACTGGGGGGTCTTGTCAGCCGACGCCCTCTTGTGCCTCCTCACTCTCAACGGACCGTTGTCGTCGTCATCCGGGAGGTCGATAACATGAGGAGGGGCTACAAAGGAAACGTTCAATCGACCAGGGTTGCAATAAATGTTTAGTCGACTCAAAGCGGAACGTCAGTAATCGTACCAGGGTTGGAGGTAACAGCATCCTCCATCTCTTGGTCGTCGTCCTTGGCGGAGATCTCAGAAGTAGCAGCACTGCAAGCCTCGAAAGTCAGTCGGTTGGCTCAATGGATCGACCAAGGATCTGTCCACGGTCGACAAAGGAAAACAAGTTTTATTATTACCCAGAAATGGTGGGGACGGCCATATTCATCTTGGGCGGAGCCTTCGGCGGCTTGGACGGCGCTGCGCGCGGGTGCTTGGGAGCCTTTCCAGTCGGCGTAGGAGAAGAGGTCCGAGGGCGTTTCGACGACTGCCCAACAGGAGCAGTCGGACTACCACGCTCCCGCGCTGGATCGTGTGTGAGCTTGGATCGCCCCTCCGGGCGGGGGGGTTCAACCTCCTCCTCCTCTTCACTGGAGTCGACGTCGTCGCCTCCCTCTCCTTCACCGTTGGACTCCCACTCGCCTTGATCGTCCCCGCTCTCACCTCCGCTCGCCTCCCCTTCCTCAGTTGGCCCCTGTGCCCCATTGGGCGTCGAGTACATCTCAGTAGTCGCCTGAAAAACAATAGACAAGACAAAGGTCAATCGATCAACTCAAAGAAGACCAATGAAGAAAAACAAGATCTCAGTCAGGAGCATAGAGACATACCTGGTCCACGTCGTACGAGTTGTCGAGTGGAATTATCCTCCTGGCTCCTCGGGGGTTGTCCTTGTTTCCTGTGATGCTCGACAGCCACCCCTCCAGCATCTCATCAGTGACCTCCTCTGGGTGGATCCGAGTGGTGTCGTCAAGACCCGAGTACAGCCACATCGGGTGGTCACGAGCCTGGAGCGGTTGGATGCGCCTCCGGAGGAAGACCTCCAGCAAATCCATGCCCGTCACGCCCTCACGGACAAGCTCAACCACTCGACCGGCCAGCACTTTGACTTGGGCCCTTTCCTCCGGCGCCACTTTCAGAGAAGCAGGTTTTTCAGCTCGGTCGAGTGAGAAAGGGGGGAGACCAGTCGACTGTCCTGGGGTCGCCTGGTCTTGACAGTAGAACCAGGTCGCCTGCCAACCACGGACCGACTCCGGGAAAGTGATAGATGGAAAACAACTCTTTCCCCTCGTATGGATCGCCAGGCCCCCGCACAGCTGGATCACCTGCGTCCTCTCGTCACTCGACTTGGCCTTGTTGACCGATTGAGAACGGCAGGTAAAGATGTGCTTAAAGAGTCCCCAATGGGGGCGACAACCCAAGAAAGCCTCACACATGGAAATGAAAGCAGCAAGGTATACGATGGAGTTGGGAGTGAAGTGGTGGAGCTGCGCTCCGAAGAAGTTCAGGAAACTCCAGAAAAAAGGATGGGGCAGCAGAGAAAACCCGCGGTCGATGTGGGTGGCTAGGAGCACGCACTCACCGTCGCGGGATTGAGGTTCGGTCTCTCCCCCCAGGAGGCGCGCAGCTTCGTGGGGAATGACCCCCCCTCCCTCGACCATGTCGTCGAGATCCTCTTGCCGGAGCACCGACGGCATCCAGTCGCCCTGGATCCAACCTTTGGGCAGAGCGGTCCTGGAGGAAGATCCACCCCGAGCAGACCTCTTCCCTTTCCCCGCCGCCGCCGCCTTCTTCGCGCGCTCCAGGGCAGACGTCTTGCCCTTCACCATCGTCACCGGCAAAGTCTCGAGCGGGCTTGCGGCGCTAGGGTGAGAGCGGAGGTGGCGGAGGAACTTGCGAAGGGAGAGAAGAAGAAGAAAGCGGAAGGAAGCGCACTGTTTGGAAACCCCGAGCCGGCAACTTATAAGGGGCCGCTTCCGAGTGGTTGACTGGTAGGCCCAGGCTATCCAGTCAAATCCCGTAGCAGACGCGCGTGCGTTATGTGGCAAAAAAGGCGACGCGGGGATCGAGGAGCTTCCACTTTATCGCTTCCGATTACTGCGGCCGCTCCCGTCCCGCGCACTTCCCGAAATCCGAATCCCACGACATCCGCGGGCCGCAGAACAACTTGTCTAAATGGAAGACCCCGCTCGCGCCGTCACTCGGTATGTCACAAGTAAAGAAATTCACTCGACGAGAGGCCTGGAATGGATCAAGGCGACTGAAAGAGGTTGATGACGTCATCCGTGACGGTTGGCCCAAAACGAGGCACTCACATAGCCCGAAGAACCAGTCGGAAAGATCTCCAACTCTTTCCCCACTCTAACCTCGATCCATTCGGGGGCTAATGATGAAGCCATGTACCTAGGGTAGGGGCACGGACCTGTCCAAAAAGCCCTACCCTAGGACATCCCTAGAAGAAGTCACCTTTCAATCGACTTGAAGGTATCCCACTCGACGGGTTCAAGACACTCGACCAAGAAGCTATCACTCGACCATGAAGCCAACCACTCGACCGCCAGGAGACCTAAAGTCACTCCGCAGGCAAACAGTCGGCTATTAAGTAGTCTTTATGGTCATTATAGCACTTTATTTAGGGGCGTTACCAGTAACGCCCAACCTTAAATGTACCTTAAACCCTGCATTACTGAGGGCAGGAGGGGGCCGGCGAACTCTATATAAGCCACCCCCCTCCTCGGTATGAAGGGTTCGCACCCCTGTTATTCACACGCCAGTAATCCAGTCGACCGCCTCCGGGCACCGAGACGTAGGGCTGTTACTTCCTCCGCGAAGGGCCTGAACTCGTACATCTTGGTGTGTTTACAACTTCCCAATAGCTGAGATCTAGACTCTCCATACATACCCCCCTACATCACTGTCAGAGTTAGAACCACGACAAGTATAACCTACCAACCCAAGCCCTTAGGTCACCCATGTTAGTAACCTCGCCCGGAGCAGAGTATGTGGCTAGTCTATGGTGTGATCGGTTACCATTAAGGATTGGTAACTATGTTTTTCCCTTAGACCTAATAGTATTGGAATCTCAAGGATTGGATGTGATATTAGGCATGGATTGGTTATCAAAGTATGAAGGGAATATTGAGTGTGCTAGTAAGACAATTTTCTTACCACCCCAGAAGGGAGAAGGATCAAGTATGTATCCCCGCATGTGCCAAAGAGGACTCAAGTAAATTGCCTAACAGTAGTTGTGCAGGAGGAAGTACCAGTGGTAAGGGATTTCCCTGATGTATTTCCAGAGGAGTTGCCAGGCATGCCACCAGATAGAGATATTGAGTTTTTGATTGAGCTATTGCCAGGCACAGGTCCAATATCAAAGAGACCATATAGGATGCCAGCAAAGGATTTGGTGGAAATTAAGAAGCAGATTAAGGAGTTACTGGATAAGGGATATATTCGCCCAAGTTCTTCGCCTTGGGGATCGCCAGTACTTCTAGTGGAGAAGAAGGATGGATCGTTAAGGATGGTTGTTGATTATCGAGGATTGAATGAAGTAACGATCAAGAACAAGTACCCGCTACCAATGATCAACGATCTGTTTGATCGATTGCAAGGAGCTAAGGTATTTTCCAAGATCGATCTGCGATCAGGATACCACCAGTTGAAGATTCAAGAATAGGATATTCCGAAGACAGCTTTTACCACCAGGTATGGGCTGTATGAGTATACCGTTATGTCATTTGGTCTGACTAACGCACCTGCCTATTTTATGAACATGATGAACAAAGTGTTTATGGAGTTTTTGGATAAGTTCGTCGTAGTGTTCATTGATGATATCCTAGTTTACTCGAAGAATGAAGAGGAACATAAGGAGCATTTGCGTTTGGTACTTGGAAAGCTCAGAGAACATCAATTATATGCCAAGTTCAACAAATGTGAGTTTTGGTTGAAGGAAGTAGGATTCCTCGGACATGTTATATCTGGGGAAGGAATAGCAGTAGATCCCGCTAAAGTTGAAACCGTGACCAAGTGGGAAGCCCCAAAAACAGTTGGAGAGATCCGGAGTTTTCTTGGACTCGCTGGATACTACCGAAGATTTATTGAGAATTTCTCAAAGATTGCGAAGCCTATGACTGAGTTGTTGAAGAAGGATACCAAGTTCATATGGACAGAGGAGTGTGAGGCTAGTTTCCAGTAGTTGAAGAAAAGTTTGGTTACCTCACCAGTGTTGATTCTGCCAGACCAGACCAAGGATTATGAGGTGTACTGCGATGCTTCACGTCGAGGACTTGGAGCAGTGCTTATGCAGGAAGGGAGAGTTGTTTCATATGCCTTAAGAAAACTGAAGCCTCATGAGTTGAATTATGCCACGCATGATTTGGAGTTAGCAGTCGTAGTGCATGCATTGAAGACATGGAGACATTTTCTCATTGGAAATCATTGTGAGGTGTACACGGATCATAAGAGTTTGAAGTACATTTTCACACAGAAGGAATTAAATATCAGACAAAGGAGATGGTTGGAGCTTATCAAGGATTATGATATGAAATTGCATTATCACCCCGGAAAGGCTAATGTAGTAGCTGACGCATTAAACCGCAAGAGCCATGTCAATACATTAATGACGGGGGAATACCAAGGGAGTTAGCCGAAAATCTTCGTGAACTATGTTTGGAAATAGTTCCGAGAGGTTATGTAGCAGCATTGGAGGTTCAGTCAACATTGATGGATAAAATCAGGGAAGCTCAGAAAGTTGACAAAGAGATTGCCGCTATAAAGGAGAAACTGAGCAAAGGAAAAGCTAAAGGATTTCGTGAGGATGAGCACGACACCCTATGGTTTGAAGACCGCGTTTATGTGCCCAATGACCTGGAGATCAGGAAGTTGATTTTGCAAGAGGCACACGACTCACCGTATTCAATTCACCCAGGAAATACCAAAATGTATCTGGATTTGAAGGATATTTTCTGGTGGACCGGAATGAAGAAAGATATAGCAGAGTATGTAGCAGTTTGTGATGTATGTCAGAGAGTAAAGGCAGAGCATCAGAAGCCAGCAGGATTGTTACAACCATTGCCGATACCCGAATGGAAGTGGGATAAGCTAGGCATGGATTTTATCACGGGATTGCCCAGGACTCGTTCAGGCTATGACTCGATTTGGGTTGTAGTTGATGGATTGACCAAAATAGCTCATTTCATCCCAGTAAAGACCACTTATACCAGTGCTAAGTTGGCAAAGATATACATGACCAGGATCGTATGTTTGCATGGAGTTCCAAGGAGTATCGTATCAGATAGAGGAACCCAGTTTACCTCAAAGTTCTGGAAGCAGTTGCACGAAACATTGGGAACCAGGCTAGAATTCAGTACAGCTTTTCATCCACAGACAGATGGACAGACCGAGAGAGTCAATCAGATTTTGGAGGATATGCTGAGAGCTTGTGCGCTAGATTATGGATCTAGTTGGGACGATAATTTGCCATATGCAGAGTTCTCTTACAACAACAGTTACCAAACCAGTTTAAAGATGGCCCCTTTCAAAGCCTTGTACGGAAGGAGGTGCAGGACACCGTTGTCATGGGACGAAGTTGGAGACCGCCAGTTGTTTGGTCCTGACTTGATTAAAGAGTCTGAACAGAAGGTGAAATTGATTCGCGATAGGCTCAAGGTAGCCCAGTCCAGACAGAAGAGTTATGCAGATTCTAAACGCAAGGAAACAGTTTACGAAGTCGGAGACAGAGCTTATCTTCGAGTATCTCCACTTCGGGGAACAAAGCGTTTTGGAGTTAAAGGGAAGTTAGCACCACGATTTGTAGGACCATATCGAGTTTTGGAGCGTATGGGAGAAGTGGCCTACAAGTTGGAATTGCCCGAAGGATTGTCAGGAGTACATGATGTGTTCCATGTTTCTCAGTTAAACAAATGTCACGCGGAGATGGCTGACATACCGTTGAGAGACACAGTGCCTTTGGAAACTATTCAGTTGGATAACGATTTGACCTACGAGGAGAAACCAGTCAAGATTCTCGAGTTTGCCAGTCGAGTTACTCGCAGCAAGGTTATCAAGTTTTGCAAGGTTCAGTGGAGCCACCACACGGAGGATGAAGCCACCTGGGAACGAGAGGAAGATTTTCTCAAAGATCACCCTCACCTATTTTCTAGCCAACCCGAATCTCGAGGGCGAGATTCATCTTAAGGGGGGTAGGTTTGTAACATCCCTAATTTTCAATTTGGAATGTTATACCTTAGAGCATCATGCATATCATATTTATTTTGCATTTTGGTTGATCCTAGAAATTCTACGCAACTTAATGACCCACGGAGAGAGTTGGGGATTTCGTTATTTTCATATTTGAGTTCTCTCAAATTTTGAGAATAGGATCATTTGATTTTATTTATTTTATCATCAATTATTTCTATTACAAAAATATGAGAGAGGGAATAAAATGACTTTCCAAAAATAAAGAAATATTGAGGATTTAATAAAAAAACCAAATAAGATTTTATTTCAGAGTTTTTCGATGTTTTATTTGAATTTAGGAAAAATATGGGTTTTTCAAAATTGCATTTAGGTCCCAAATAAATGTTCACCTTGTGCGGCTTGATTTTAGAAGCCCGCGAAAATTTATTTTGGAATTTTTGGAGTCCGTTTAGTATTTCTTTTTATTTTTCTTCCGAGCGGAATAATTAAAAAAAACGAACCAACTTCGGGCCATACCCGAGCGGGACACCGCCCGGGGGCAGCCTTTAAATAGCGCCGCCCCGAGCCGCCCCAGCCCATCAGCCCCGCCTCGATCCGTGCACGCCGCCGGAGCCGCCGCCGACGATCCCGCCGCCCGAGGTTCGTCACTCCTCGATTTCCGTGCCGGAAAAAAAAATTTGGCGTTCGTCGTTTTTCTTTTTTCTCGGATTAAATCCGCGATTTTTCTGATCGCGATTCCTGATCCGATTGTCGTTTTAGTTTAACTTTTCGCTCGTTTATCGGAATCAGGCGATTCAACCGCCTAGAGTTTCGTCTTGAAACCCTCTATCCGTTTAACCAACTTAAACAAGTTTTTGTTAGTGTAAAATTTGCCCTAGATCCAGATTACTAGAATGAAGTTGTTTTCTTTCGCCGTTTGACTTTCGTTGCTTCGTTCGATTTGATTCTTTTTGCCAACCGGAGTTCTTAAGTTGAACCTTCTGGTTAGATCTCTTATTTGAGTTTTACCTGTGCATTAGATGAGTACTTATTGTATGCTTGTTTGTTTGTCTGCGATAGAATACCCGGAGTGCGCCGCTTGTTACTTCGAATCGTTAGGTTTCGCGGATCATCAGCAAGGCAAGTAACACTTTGATCATACCTTTTCTACTACCCAGTTTTATTGCATTAGATCAATCCTCACACATTGCATGATTAGGATCTAATTAAATTGTGGGATGGGAAGTAGATGAGGTAGTACCTATTACCTGTTTATTATCAAACCTTTGGGAGTTACTTCTACGTTTGCTTATTATGCCATGCTATGCTAGTAGACGTGGATTGGGTGAGTGAAATCCATGACAGATGTGAGATTGTTAATTAATGGTTTATCTAAGGTGGCAACTTAAACACACATCTGGGTGGATTGAGGCACCTGGGTATTCCAGGACTTGCCTGTTTTCTTTTGGACCGCCACCCAGGCTCAAAGGGATCATGAGACTATTCATACTAGAAACTTCCGTGTGCAGCCACAAGCTATTATGGGCTCTAGCATAGTTGACTAAGTCGTGCGAACTCTTACAGTGGTAGACTAGCAAATGTAGGGGATGTAGGTGGTACGGTCTACCCATCGTAAGGTGCTAGCGCTTCTGAAAGACTATGTCTCGGTCATCCGTCTTCTCAAACACCATGTAGTGCGAGAAACCAAACAGAGGCGATCGAGTCTTGTGGGGAAAAGTGCGCAAACCTCTGCAGAGTGTAATAAACTAATCATGGTTAGCCGTGTCCCCGGTTATGGACATCTTGAGTAACTAGTACTTGGATTATCATGTGAATCTCAACATGTTACACTAAATAAATTTTGTTGGATTATGTTTAATGATGATGCTTAATTGGGATTGAGAATACTGTCAACCATTCTCAATGTTTAACAACCACCATGATAGTAATTAAATTTATTCCTTTGAAGTAGGGAAAAATTGGCTTTACGCAAAACTGTAACCAAAGAGCTTTCTACCAGCCAAATATGCATATAGTATAGCTGTTTCATTCCATTATTCTCTATGTGTTACCTTGCCAGCATATTCCATGTGCTGACCCGTTTTCGGGATGCAACGTTAATGTTGCGGACTTTTCAGACGACGATTAAGGAGTTTTTAGGTCGTGGTTCTATACTCAGTGATGCCGTTGGAGTTGATGGACTCACTTATCTTCCAAGCCTTCCGCTGTTATCGTTATTAGATGGCCTTAAGCCATATTTATTGTAATAAGTTCTCTTTTGAGACACTCGATGTAATAAGTGTGTGATTGCTACTCTGCTATAAATCCTCCGAGTACTGTGTGGTGTCAGCATTACTGATCCAGGGATGACACCAGAGCACAGAGATCAGACTGTTTGAGGTCTGGTCGCTACATATGTTTTCCTAGAGAAAACTAAGTTGAAAGATGATAGTAGCAATGATGCAGACTGGGTCCGTGATCTGAGGTTTATCCTCATTGCTGCACAGAAGAATTATGTCCTTGATGCACCGCTAAGTGACAGACCTATTGTAGGAGTAGATGCAGACATTATGAACGTTTAGCTAGCTCAATATGATGACTACTTGATAGTTCAGTGTGCCATGCTTTACGGCTTAGAACCGGGACTTCAATGACGTTTTGAACGTCATGGAGCATATGAGATGTTTTAGGAGTTGAAGTTAATATTGCAAGCAAATGCCCGAATTGAGGATATGAAGTCTCCAACAAGTTCTATAGCTAAAAGATGGAGGAGAATAGCCCAAGCAGTGAGCATGTGCTCAGATTGTCTGGGTACTACAATCGCTTGAATCAAGTGGAAGTCAATCTTCCAGATAAGATAGTGATTGACATAATTCTCTAGTCACCATAACCAAGTTAGTAGAACTTCGTGATGAACTATAGTATGCAAGGGATGACGAAAATGATTCCTGAGATTTTCATGATAATGAAATCGATGAAGGTAGAAATCAAGAAAGAGCATCAAGTGTTGATGATTAACAAGACCACTAGTTTCAAGAAAAGGGCAAAGGGAAAGAAAGGGAACTTCATGTAGAATGGCAAGCAAGTTGTCACTTCCGTGAAGAAGCCCAAAGCTAGACTAAAGCCTAAAACTGAGTGCTTCTACTGCAAAGGAAATGGTCACTGGAAGTGGAAATGCCCTGAATATTTGGTGGATAAGAAGGATGGCAAAGTGAACAAGGGTATATTTGATATACAGGTTATTGATGTGTACCTTACTAGTGTTTATAGTAGCTCCTAGGTATTTGATACTTGTTCGATTGCTAAAAATTAGTAACTCGAAACAGGAGTTACAGAATAAACAGAGACTAGTTGAGGGTGAAGTGACGATGTGTGTTGGAAGTGGTTCCAAGATTGATATGATCATCATCGCACACTCCCTATACTTTCGGGATTAGTGTTAAACCTAAATAAATGTTATTTGGCGTTTGCGTTGAGCATGAATATGATTTGATCATGTTTATTGCAATACGATTATTCGTTTAAAATCAGAGAATAATTGTTGTTCTGTTTACATGAATAAAACCTTCGATGGTCATACACCCAATGAAAATAGTTTGTTGGATCTCGGTTGTAGTGATATACATATTCATAATATTGATGCCAAAAGATGCAAAGTTGATCATGATAGTGCAACTTATTTGTGGCACTGCCGTTTAGGTCATATCGGCGTAAAGCGCATGAAGAAAATCCATGCTGATGGGATTTTGGAATCACTTGATTATGAATCAGTTCATTCTTGCGAAACCATGCCTCATGGGCAAGATGACTAAGACTCCATTCTCCGGAACAATGGAGCGAGCAACAGCCTTGTTGGAAATAATACATACTGATGTATGCAGTCCGATGAGTGTTGAGGCCCGCGAGGGGTATCGTTATTTTCTGACCTTCACACATGATTTGAGCAGATATGGGTATATCTTCTTAATGAAGCACAAATCTGAAACATTTGAAAAGTTCAAAGAATTTCAGAGTAAAGTGGAAAATCATCGTAACAAGAAAATGAAGTTTCTGCGATCTGATCATAGAGGCGAATATTTGAGTTACGAGTTTGGTCTTCAATTAAAGCAATGTGGAATAGTTTCACAAACTCATGCCACCTGGAACACCACAGCGTAATGGTGTGTCCGAACGTCATAACCGTACTTTATTTGATATAGTCAATATATGATGTCTCTTACCGATTTACCACTATCATTTTGGGGTTATGCATTAGAGACAGCTGCATTCACATTAAAAAAGGGCACCATCTAAATCCGTTGAGACGGCACCGTATGAACTGTGGTTTAGCAAGAAACCTATGCTCTCGTTTCTTAAAGTCTGGGGTTGTGATGCTTATGTGAAAAAGTTTCATCTTGATAAGCTCAAACCCAAGTCGGAGAAGTGCGTCTTCATAGGATACCCAAAAGTAACTATTGGGTACACCTTCTATCATAGATCCGAAGGCAAGATATTTTTTTGCTGAGAATGGATCCTTTCTAGAGAAGGAGTTTATCTCGAAAGAAGTGAGTGGGAGGAAAGTAGAACTTGATGAGGTAACTGTACCTGCTCCCTTATTGGAAAGTAGTTGATCACATAAATCTGTTTCTGTGACTCCTACACCAATTAGTGAGGAAGCTAATGATGATGATCTTGTAACTTCAGATCAAGTTACTACTGAACCTCGTAGGTCAACCAGACTGAGATCCGCACCAGAGTAGTACAGTAATCCTGTTCTGGAGGTCATGTTAATAGACCATGACGAACCTATGAACTATGAGGAAGTGATGATGAGCCCAGATTCCGCAAAATGGCTTGAGGCCATGAAATCTGAGATGGGATCCATGTATGAGAACAAAGTGTGGACTTTGGTTGACTTGCCCTATGATTGGAAAGCCATAGAAAATAAATGGATCTTCAAGAGGAAGACGAACGCTGATAGTAGTGTTACTATCTACAAAGCTAGACTTGTCGAAAAAGGTTTTGACAAAGTTCAAGGTGTTGACTACGATGAGATTTTCTCACCCGTAGCGATGCTTAAGTCCGTCCGAATCATGTTAGCAATTGCCGCATTTATGATTATGAAATTTGGCAAATGGATGTCAAAACTGCATTCCTAAATGGATTTCTGGAAGAAGAGTTGTATATGATATAACCGGAAGGTTTTGTCAATCCAAAGGGAGCTAACAAAGTGTGCAAGCTCCATCGATCCATTTATTGACTGGTGCATGCCTCTCTGAGTTGGAATAAACGTTTTGATAGTGTGATCAAAGCATATAGTTTTATACAGACTTGTGGTGAAGCCTGTATTTACAAGAAAGTGAGTGGGAGCACTACATCATTTCTGATAAACATATGTGAATGACATATTGTTGATCAGAAATAATGTAGAATTTTCTGGAAAGCATAAAGGAGTATTTGAAAGGAGTTTTTCAAATAAAGACCTCGATGAAGCTGCGTACATATTGAGCATCAAGATCTATGGAGATAGATCAAGACGCTTGATAAGTTTTTTCAATGAGTACATCTCTTGACAAGATTTTTAAGTAGTTCAAAATGGAACAATCAAAGAAAGAGTTCTTGCCTGTGTTACAAGGTGTGAAATTGAGTAAGACTCAAAGCCCGACCACGGCAGAAAATAGAAAGAGAATGAATGTCATTCCCTATGCCTCAGCCATAGTTTCTATAAAGTATGCCATGCTGTGTACCAGATCTATTGTATACCCTACTGTGTTTAGCAAGGGAGTACAATAGTGATCTAGGAGTAGATCACTGGATAGTGTTCAAAATTATCCTTAGTGGAATAAGGATATGTTTCTCGATTATGGAGGTGACAAAAGGTTCGTCGTAAAGGGTTACGTCGATGCAAATTTTACACTGATCCAGATGACTCTAAGTCTCAATCTAGATACATTTTGAAAGTGGGAGCAATTAGCTAGAGTAGCTTAGTGCAGAGCATTGTTGACATAGAACTTTGCAAAATACATACGGATCTGAATGTGGCAGACCCATAGACTAAACTTCTCTCGCAAGCAAAACATGATCACACCTTAGTACTCTTTGGGTGTTGATCACATAGCGATGTGAACTAGATTATTGACTCTAGTAAACCCTTTGGGTGTTGGCCACATGACAATGTGAACTATGGGTGTTAATCACATGGTGATGTGAACTATTGGTGTTAAATCACATGGCGATGTGAACTAGATTATTGACTCTAGTGCAAGTGGGAGACTGAAGGAAATATGCCCTGGAGGAAATAATAAAGTTATTATTTATTTCCTTATTTCATGATAAATGTTTATTATTCATGCTAGAATTGTATTGACTGGAAACATAATACATGTGTGAATACATAGACAAACATAGTGTCACTAGTATGCCTCTACTTGACTAGCTCGTTAATCAAAGATGGTTAAGTTTCCTAACCATAGACATGAGTTGTCATTTGATTAACGGGATCACATCATTAGGAGAATGATGTGATTGACTTGACCCATTTCGTTAGCTTAGCACTTGATTGTTTAGTATGTTGTTATTGCTTTCTTCATGACTTATACATGTTCCTATGACTATGAGATTATGCAACTCCCGTTTACCGGAGGAACACTTTGTGTGCTACCAAACGTCACAACGTAACTGGGTGATTATAAAGGTGCTCTACAGGTGTCTCCGAAGGTACTTGTTGAGTTGGCGTATTTCGAGATTAGGATTTGTCACTCCGAACGTCGGAGAGGTATCTCTGGTCCCACTCGGTAATACACATCACTATAAGCCTTGCAAGCATTGTAACTAATGAGTTAGTTGCGGGATGATGTATTACAGAACGAGTAAAGAGACTTGCCAGTAACGAGATTGAACTAGGTATTGAGATACCGACGATCGAATCTCGGGCAAGTAACTTACCGATGACAAAGGGAACAACGTATGTTGTTATGCGGTTTGACCGATAAAGATCTTCGTAGAATATGTAGGAGCCAATATGAGCATCCAGGTTCCGCTATTGATTATTGACCGGAGACGTGTCTTGGTCATGTCTACATAGTTCTCGAACCCGTAGGGTCCGCACGCTTAACGTTCGGTGACGATTTGTATTATGAGTTTATGTGTTTTGATGTACCGAAGGTAGTTCAGAGTCCCGGATGAGATCGGGGACATGACGTGGAGTCTCGAAATGGTCGAGACGTAAAGATCGATATATTGGACGACTATATTCGGACATCGGAGAGGTTCCGAGTGATTCGGGTATTTTTTGGAGTACCGGAGAGTTACGGGAATTTGCTGGGGAGTATATGGGCCTTATTGGGCTTTAGGGGAAAGAGAGAGGAGAGGTTGCGCGCCCCCCAATGCTTAGTCCTAATTGGACTAGGGGGAGGGGTGGCGCCCCCTCCTTCCTTCTCTTCTCTTTTCCCTTTCCTTCTCTCATACTCCTACTACTTGGAAGGGCCCCTAGTTCTACTAGGAAAGGGGGGATCCTACTCCCGGTGGGAGTAGGACTCCCCTAGGGCGCGCCATAGAGAGGGCCGGCCCTCCCCCTCCTCCACTCCTTTATATACGGGGAGGGGGGCACCCCTTGGAGACACAACAATTGATCACTGATTTTTTAGCCGTGTGCGGTGCCCCCCTCCACCATAATCCACCTCGGTCATATCATGGCAGTGCTTAGGCGAAGCCCTGCGTAGGTAGCATCATCATCACCGTCCTCACGCCGTCGTGCTGACGGAACTCTCCCTCTAAGCTCTGCTGGATCGGAGTTCGTGGGACGTCGTCGAGCTGAACGTATGCTGAACTCGGAGGTGCCGTGCGTTCGGTACTTGGATCGGTCGGGTCGTGAGGACGTACGACTACATCAACCGCGTTGTGCTAACGCTTCCACTTACGGTCTATGAGGGTACGTGGACGATACTCTTCCCTCTCGTTCCTATGCATCACCATGATCTTGCGTGTGCGTAGGAATTTTTTTGAAATTGCTACGTTCCCCAACAGGAAATGCCATAATAGGTAGGTATGGTGGCTGTTTTGAGGAAGGTATATGGTGGGTTTATGGTACTGGCGAAAGTTGCGCGGTACTAGAGAGGCTAGCAATGGTGGAAGGGTGAGAGTGCGTATAATCCATGGACTCTACATTAGTCATAAAGAACTCGCATACTTATTGCAAAAATCTATTAGTTATAGAAACAAAGTACTACGCGCATGCTCCTAGGGGGATAGATTGGTAGGAAAAGACCATCGCTCGTCCCCGACCGCCACTCATAAGGAAGGCAATCAATAAATAAATCATGCTCTGACTTCATGACATAACGGTTCACCATACGTGCATCCTACGGGAATCACAAACTTTAACACAAGTATTTCTCAAATTCATAACTACTCACTAGCATGACTTTAATATTACCAACCTCATATCTCAAAACAATCATCAAGTATCAAACTTCTCATAGTATTCAATGCACTTTATATGAAAGTTTTTATTATATCCCTCTTGGATGCCCATCATATTAGGACTAAATTCATAACCAAAGCAAATTACCATGTTGTTTAGGACTCTCAAAATAATATAAGTGACGCATGAGAGTTCATCTATTTCAATAAAATAAAACCACCGCCGTGCTCTAAAAAGATATAAGTGAAGCACTAGAGAAAATGACAAACTACTCCGAAAGATATAAGTGAAGACTAATGAGTAGTCAAATAATTATGCAACTATGTGAAGACTCTCTAAAATTTAACAATTTCAGATCTTGGTATTTTATTCAAACAGCAAGCAAAAAAAAAATAAAATAAAATGACGCTCCAAGCAAAACACATGTCATGTGGTGAATAAAAATATAGCTCCAAGTAAAGTTACCGATGAACAAAGACGAAAGAGGGGATGCCTTCCGGGGCATCCCCAAGCTTAGGCTTTTTGGTGTCCTTGAATATTACCTTGGGGTGCCTTGGGCATCCCCAAGCTTAGGCTCTTGCCACTCCTTATTCCATAGTCCATCGAATCTTCACCCAAAACTTGAAAACTTCACAACACAAAACTTAACAGAAAACTCGTAAGCTCCGTTAGTATAAGAAAATAAATCACCACTTAGGTACTGTTGTGCACACATTCTAAATTCATATTGGTGTAATATCTACTGTATTCCAACTTATCTATGGTTCATACCCTCTGATACTACTCATAGATTCATCAAAATAAGCAAACAACACATAGAAAACAGAATCTGTCAAAAACAGAATAGTCTGTAGTAATCTGTAGGTTTTGAATACTTCTGTAACTCCAAAAATGCTGATAAATTAGGAAGTCCTAGGCAATTTGCTTATTAATCTACTTCAAGTGGAATTATTATTTTATCGCTCTCTGGTAAGAAATGAAAATTATTCTCGTGAGCGCATACTTTCTGTTTTTTACAGCAAGATCAAATAACAATCACCCAAGAAGATCCTAAAGGCTTTACTTGGCACAAACACTAATTGAAACATAAAAAACACAATCATAACAGAGGATAGATGATTTATTTATTACTAAACAGGAACAAAAAGCAAGGAACAAAAATAAAGTTGGGTTGCCTCCCAACAAGCGCTATCGTTTAACGCCCTAGCTAGGCATGATGATTTCAATGATGCTCACGTAAAAGATAAGAATTGTAACATAAAGAGAGCATCATGAAGAATATGACTAGCACATTTAAGTCTAACCCTCTTCCTATGCATAGGGATTTTGTGGTTAAACAACTTATGGGAACAACAATGAACTAGCATCGGAAGGCAAAACAAGCATAACTTCAGGACTTTAAGCACATAGAGAGGAAACTTGATATTATTGCAATTCCTACAAGCATATGTTCCTCCCTCATAATAATTTTCAGTAGAATCATGAATGAATTCAACAATATAACCAGCACCTAAAGCATCCTTTTCATGATCTACAAGCATAGAAAATTTACTACTCTCCACATAAGCAAAATTCTTCTCAATCGGAATAGTGGGAGTGTCATAAGAGACTCGAATACTATAAATTGTTTCCACATTAAAGGAGTAATTTTCAGAAAAAGGGTAATCATAATCATGACAAGTTTTATAAATATAATCATCTCTGCTTTTTATAGCATAAGTATCATCATAGTAATCATCATAAGTAGCAACTTTGTTCTCGTCATAATTGATTGAAACCTCTTCCAAGATAGTGGAATCACTACTAAATAAAGTCATGACCTCTCCAAATCCACTTTCATCAATATAATCATCATAAGTAGGAGGCATGCTATCATCATAATAAATTTGCATATCAAAACTTGGGAGACTACAAATATCATCTTCATTAAACATAGCTTCCCCAAGCTTGGGACAAACATTAATTGCAGCAAATATATTCTCAAAAACATCATCTTCATTAAACATAGCCTCCCCAAGCATGGGCCTTTTCATATCATAAGCATAATCACTCTCATCAATAATAGTATGAATAGCACCGATAGTATAGCAATTATCATCATCACAATGAGTAGCAGGAGCAACATCATTTGGGAGAGATACCTTTCTACCTTTACTTCTCCGTCTTTTATTTTTCTTCTTCACATCATGTGTGGGTTCAATCCTCTTTTGGATCTCCTTATTAATGAGATTGGTCGAATAGAAGGCTCCTCCTCGTTACCTGATTCATCATAAGAAATAATAGGAGAATATTGGGAAGTCTCTTCCCTTTCGTTACTATTCTCTTCATCTTCTATTTGTTTTGTTTTCTTTATGTAATTGGCAATATAAGGATTTTCAATGCAATTCACCGCACAATACATATAAATTTCTTCTAGATCAATATCGAGGAATTTCTTGAGGTTATATTCTAGAATAAGCTTAGTTTGACGTTTCATTTCTTCATAACCCAAAAGCAAACTAAGTTCATTATGATGTGCAAGGGAAATCAAGTCATCACAATTTTTGGACATGATTCGATCATGAAACAATTTGCATTTGATATTTAAATGACCATGTTCATTGCAAAGTTCACAAGTATGGCTAAGATATTTTAAATTTTCAACACTAACATTTAGCCTTTCTTGCAACCATTTATTTTCCAAATACTTATGCCTCTTACAAAATCTATCTTCCCTTTTTGGTATCTATTTGCAGACTCTATGCACTCCATAAAAATTGACATGCTTATAAGAGATATTTTCATCATGACTAGTGCAATCATCATTACTACTATGGATATTCAAAGAGTTCATACTAATAACATTGCAATCATGCTCATCATTCAAATATTTAGTGCCAAACATTTTATAGACTTCTTCTTCTAGCACTTGAGCACAATTTTCCTTTCCATTATTCTCACGAAATATATTAAAAAGATGAAGCGTATGAGGCAAACTCAATTCCATTTTTTTGGTAGTTTTCTTTTATAAACTAAACTAGTGATAAAACAAGAAACTAAAAGATTCGATTGCAAGATCTAAAGATATACCTTCAAGCACTCACCTCCCCGGCAACGGCGCTAGAAAAGAGCTTGATATCTACTACACAACCTTCTTCTTGTAGACGTTGTTGGGCCTCCAAGTGCAGAGGTTTGTAGGACAGTAGAAAATTTCCGTCAAGTGGATGACCTAAGGTTTATCAATCCATGGGAGGCGTAGGATGAAGATGGTCTCTCTCAAACAACCCTACAACCAAATAACAAAGAGTCTCTTGTGTCCCCAACACACCCAATACAATGGTAAATTGTATAGGTGCACTAGTTAGGCGAAGAGATAGTGATACAAGTGCAATATGGATAGTAGATAATGGTTTTTGTAATCTGAAAAATATAAAAACAGCAAGGTAACTAATGATAAAAGTGAGCATAAACGGTATTGCAATGCTAGGAAACAAGGCCTAGGGTTCATACTTTCACTAGTTTAAGTTCTATCAACAATAATAACATAATTGGATCATATAACTATCCCTCAACATGCAACAAAGAGTCACTCCAAAGTCACTAATAGCGGAGAACAAACAAAGAGATTATGGTAGGGTACGAAACCACCTCAAAGTTATCCTTTCTGTCGGGGAGATACCCCACGGTATAAACCGCCGGATGTATGACCCGGCTAGAGCTTGGCGACTCACTGGCGACCCGCTTGGACCCGCCGGGTCTCCGATGAATCGTAAACCGCCAGGTCTAAGCGGGTCGCCAAGCTCTAGCCGGGTCATACATCCGGCGGTTTATACCGCGGGGTATCTCCCCGACATTAGCCCCCAGTTTAATTTGGATTTATCCATGTTAAAATGATCCTACAACATAAACACAAGAACAAATTTGACAGGTTGTGCTCCGGGTTATATATTCTTGTAAGCCAGCACCTGATCATCCTTAAGTCCTTGACATTTTCTCCTGAAAAATCCGGGTCAATAGGCCAGCTTCATAATCCATTTGCTGACATTGGCTCTTGTAAAGAAATACTATAAGAAATAATCCATTTGAGTCAGCCTTCAATGCTCTGATTTGACAAAAATATTGGTCTTGAAATATTCAACTGATATTCAGCCGGCTTAAAGATGTAGATCTTCCCGATTTATGATTGCCACAATTGTCGGGTTATAAACAAATGATGCCGGGTCATGTAATTGTTGCTGATGTCGGGTTAATCTTATGATGACGCCGGGTCATAAACGTTGCAGATTTCTCCGATAATAATATAATACCTGATTTGCTTGAAACTGAGAATTTGAAGTTATTCCTCCCTTATATGCATATCACCTGTAGCCCCCAAGTGCCGGGTTGTCATGCTTGCAGCAACCTGGGACTTGTAATTGCCTTATGCTCATAAAAATTTCAACCAGTGTAGCCCCCAAAGGCCGGGTCATTATGCAATAATGAGCATGGACTTTGTAAATATGATCATGTAAACTTGAGCAGCAACGTGTAGCCCCCAAGGGTCGGGTCATTATGCAATAATGAGCAAGAACTTTGTAAATATGATCATGTAAACTTGAGCAGCAACGTGTAGCCCCCAAGGGCCGGCTCAGTATGATATTACCGAGCTGGGACTTTGTATACAATTCATTGATAATAACATCATATGATGTAATCTCCACCATGGGGCTTGAACCCACGTCCATAAGGTTAAGAGCTTTGTACTCTACCAACTGAGTAGTGGATCTTTCAATATAATGGACTGAGGCTTGTGTACCTTGAATTTTTGACATGAGCAATTGGTAGCCCCCAAGTGCCGGGTCGTAAGCCTGCAGCGACTCGGAACTATTCCTTCCATTGTAGAATCCATTGATAAAGTAATATCCATTGCGTTGAAGCAACTTTGAAAACCTCAATCGTAATATTGGTTATTGATAACCATAATAAAAATCCATCCATGTTGGCTATTAAAGATTAGAATAATATAACCCGATTTGAAAAAAAAACGGTTCTCGTGATATTGAATCATACTGCCGGTTTAGGATACCTGTGCAGTAAGGGTGATAACCCAATCTTTAGAAGCCAAAAACTTCCAAATGTTTATGATTTTCATATATGGCGACTTATCATCCAAAGTCAAGCCGGGTTAATCGAAACCACATATATGCTTCAGATATGAACAAAAAGGTCTCAAGACAAAACCAAAGATTTTTTTCAAAAAACTTAAGCAAAATAGAAAGAAGAATTTTAGGTTTCTGATTCGAATACGATCAGTAAACCGGACCAAAGGGGTTAAGCTAGGATTCGAATACGATCATGTAGCCCCTAGTGGCTTTGGTGTTGCGCCAATCAAGAGGGTACCGACAACTATGTTCTCTTTGATTCGAATACGACCTATGTTTGAACAGGAAGCCCCCAAATGACCTTGAGAGTTTTTTAACGACCCTGATTCGAATACGATCAAAGTCGGACCCAAAAGGGGTTAAGGTATGATTCAAATACGATCAAGAAGCCCCCTAGTGAGTTTGGCATTGTGCCGATCAAGAGGGTACCGATAGCTATGTTCTCTTTGGTTCGAATACGACCTATGTTTGAACAGGAAGCCCCCAAATGACCTTGAGACTTCTTTAACGACTCTGATTCGAATATGATCAAAGTCAAACCCAAAAGGGGTTAAGCTATGATTCGAATATGATCAAGAAGCCCCCTAGTGGGTTTTGGAAGCAGGGTACCTATGTTTGAGTTTTGCTTTGCAACAAACTCTCTTTGGTCCCTTTAATTTTTCCTGAGAACTCGGACTTGCGAGAGATTAATTCTTTTTGAACCGGAAATTCTTAAACCGGATATTGAGAGTTTCAAAGCTTTGTGAGAGACAAATTTACCTAGAGCAGGATTTTGAACCGGATTTGAGAGCTTCAAAGCTTTGTGGTAGATAAATTTCCCTTGAACCGGATTTTAAACTGGCATTCTTCATTTCGAGCCGGAAATTTTTCTCACGGCCTTTAAATTTTTATCAATATAGCAATAGTTTCTGGGGCCGGCTTATTTTTTCCCTCCAATGACCCGGAGTTCTTGATTCACTGATACTGGCCAATTTCGCCGAGTCATGTCACTGTAGCCCTCGAGTCTTAAGATGACTTACGGAGTTGTCTTGAGATTCTTCATATTTAACCATGATATAAACCGGTATGAGTCATTCAACAGCTCAGTGATATAATAGTCCCTTTTTGCAGTAGACAACTTGTACTGCATTGGAGAAATTTGCAAGCCAGAGTAATTGCTCTTTAAAGAAAGCAATAAAAATATACTGAATAGATTTCACCTGATATGTCAAGCCAGAAAACTATTTACCGCGGAGTTGATGATCACCATGGTGAAGCTAAAATCAATCTCGGCCGAGTCGGCTGCGGGAGCAGACAGATGAGCCGGCCGTGACATTGTAAGCCGGCGCAAACGGGGAGAGTCGGCACCGGTGTTGTAAGCCGGCGCAAACGGGGAGAGTCGGCACTGGCGTTGGAAACGGCAAGGACGCGGGCGAGTCGGCCGCGGGTGCGAGCGATGAGTCCGTTGCGTGTGTTGATGTAGCGGGGGCGACGACTTGCGCACGTATCCGTCCCGAACACGACACGAATGTGCTAGCGCAAAAATAATATTGGCGCACGCTCCTTTGTGACACCTATGTAGTGAATAATTCTCCTGCATATAAAATACAGCAGGGCAAAGTAATTTTGCTCGAAAATATGTGTTTAAAAATAAATAGGGTAAATAGCGCCTGGTATTTTATCGGATGAATACGGACATTGACGGTAGATAATGCTGGATGTAGTTGGTCAGAAAATAAACCGCCTGCATGTACGTCTAGCTGATGTAGCAGTAGCCCCCATGTGGCCTTCGTGACTGCCGCAATGATTTATTGCTTTTTTTATTCCGTCCATAAAAAACTCATTTGTCTTGATGAGATGAAGAAATGGCAGTAGCTTTTAATCTCCATGTAGTACTAGCAGTACTATGTAATGTATCCACAATACCAGTGTTTTGCAGTCTGTCTTCGGGTGCACTTCGTGTAACCGTGTGCATGTGGTTCAATATCTTCCACACCATACGAATGCAGACCAGATGAACGAGGCTGCCACTGTCCCTCGCCACCGCAGGAGTCTTTTGATCAGTCAACGTACCCGCGGGACGCATCCAAAAAGAACTAGGCGTGGCGAGTCAGCAGTCAGGCCCGAAAAGCCATAAGAGGGGCAGCGGGTCAACCCTTCAGCGGTTCAGTGCGCGTTGGTGAGGGCAACTTAAAACTGTAAAGTGAAAAAGTGATTTTCCAGAAGTGAATGATTCTCATTGATTGGGCACTATATATACAGGGAGCGGTTACAAATCTGTGAGAGTATTTCTAACCGCAAGAAGCGGTTGCTAATGCGTGAGTCATAACAGTAACTGCACTAAGCAGTTGCTAACATGAGAGAGGAAGTACAACTGCTTCTAGCAGTTAGAGAATACATAGTCGGTTCCTAAGCCGGTTCCTTAATTAGGACTTGATAATTAGTAAATAATCAAGTGCTCTAATTCTATTCCTAACACTCCCCCTTGGATCACGCATCTTCTAGAAGAATCCATCATCCAGTGCTTCTTGTATATTTCATCATCTAGTGCTTCTTATATAATCGTCATCCTGCTTGAGAATCATTTCTGCAATTTAAGAACCTCCCCCAAAAACCCTGTGGGAAAAATATGAGGAGTAATAGATACACCATTGAAAACTCCTTTAAAACCCTGTGGGAAAAATATAAGGAGAAGACGATATGGTATAATTTATATTGCCTCATTAAAAACCTTTTATGAGAAAACTGATGCAAAAACTCATAAAGGAAAAGAGTACAATAATTATTATCTGATGATAACTAAAGGGTTATAATTCTAGGAGTTTTTCTCCCCCTGAAATTTGCAAATCTCGAAAAAGTCTCATACCAATCCCATGAATACATTTTTGGAAAGTTGAATTTGGTAAGGACTTTGTCACATGATTTGGTTTGCAAAATATCAATTTCTCCATCTTTCTGTAATGAATGTGGAAAGAACAACTTAGGAGAAATATGTTTTGTGATATTACTTTTAATATAACCCATTTGCATTTGAGCAATGCAAGCTGCATTATCTACATAAATAATAGTTGGTGATCCTAATGAACCAATACCACACGAAGTTTGAATGTGGTTAATCATCCTGCGAAGCCATACACATTCCTTTGATGCTTCAAATAATGCAATTATTTTAGAATGATTAGTGAAAGTTGCTACGAGAGTCTGTTTTTGTGAATTCCATCAAAAAGCAGTTCCACCATATAAGAATACGAAACCTGTCTGTTACCTAGCATTGTGAGGATCAGATAAATAGCCAGCGTCAGTATATCCTACCATAGTCATATCTTGGTTTTTCTGATAGAATAAGCCAAGATCTTTTGTGCCATGTAAATATCTAAAGATATTCTTTACTCCTGTCCAATGACGTTTTGTTGGAGTAGCGCTATGTCTAGCTAGTAAATTTACCGCAAATGCAATATCAGGCCTGGTGCAATTTGCAAGGTACATTAGCGCACCAATAGCACTGAGATACGGGAACTCAGGTCCTAATATCTCTTCATCATCATCCCAAGGTCTAAAAGGATCTTTATTCATATCAAGGGATCTGGCAACCATGGGTGTTTTGGTTGGATATGATTTATCCATATTGATTTTTTCCAAAACCTTTTGGATATAAGCAGGTTGGTATACTAAAATTCCTGAGGGAAGATGCTCAAGCTGTATGCCTAAGCAAAATTTGGTCTTTCCAAAATCTTTCATCTCAAATTCCATCATTAAATGATTGCGTGCTTCTTTTATATCATGTGTACTCCCAATGATACTGAGATCATCAACGTACACTGAGATGATGCAAAATCCATTTGAGGATTTCTTTATAAATACACAAGGGCAATCATCATTATTTGAGTATCCTTTCTGAATAAGAAACTCACTCAGTCGGTTATACCACATTCTACCCGACTGTTTTAAGCCATAGAGTGACTTCCGTAATTTTACACAATATGCGTTGCGATTTGCTTTTGGATTCGGCATTTTAAGTCCTTCAGGAACCTTCATATATATGTCCGATTTTAGTGACCCATACAAGTATGATGTCACTACGTCCATTAACTGCATAGATAAATTCATTTGTACTGCCAAAGATATTAAATATCGAAACGTTATTCCACTCATGACAGGAGAGTATGTATCATCATAATCGATGCCAGGTCTCTGCGTGAACCCTTGTGCTACAAGCCTCGCTTTGTATCTCACCACCTCGTTGTTTTCATTCCTTTTTCGAACAAAAACCCATTTTGCTCCCACAGGGAAGACATTCTGAGGAGTAGGTATTACCGAGGAAAATACCTCTCTTTTGTTGAGCGAGCGCAGTTCTGCCTCAATTGCTTCCTTCCATTTAGGCCAATCAGGAGCTTGAGGCAATCCCTGACGGTCTTTGGTTCTGGATCCAGTTGAAGGGTTTCAGCAATTTCAGAGGTAAAATATATGTCGACAATTGTAGTCTCTCTGTTGTATGATTCTCCTGTTTCTATATAGTTTATGGAAATTTCTTTTATACCTTCAGACTCTATGTGATTTCCCACAACAATAGAGTCATGGTGTTCCGATGTCCCAGCTATTATATTTGTATGCGCATTTATGCTGGGTTCTAGATGTTGAGCATCTGATTGGTGTCCTTCAACTTGAGGTTGAATTGCATTTACTGGTAGAGGATTTGATTTCCTTTGAATCCGCGGAGGCTTCTAAGAACCTATATTCTGGCTAACCAGATTTCTCCCCCTCTTACTCTCATTTGGGGTTTGAGTGGTTTTACTTGGTACCTCCACTCGTTCTGGTGCATTAACAGCGGGAATATGTGATTTAGTGACACCTTTATGGTCGGTAAATGCATCTGGCAGATTATTTGCAATGTGTTGCAAATCTATAATCCTCTAAACTTCAGTTTCAGATTCTTTAGTACGTGGATCTAAGGACTGGATGCCTATTACATTACAATCTATTTCCTGACATTCTTTGTGGTTTGATTCTCCCCCTAATGCCGGGAAATGGTCCTCATCAAAAATAGAATCAGCGTATCGAGCAGTAAACAGGTCCCCTGTAAGAGGTTTAGGATATTTTATAATTGACGGAGAATTATAACCCACATAGATCCCAAGTTTTCTGTGGGGGCCTATGGTTGTACGCTGGGGTGGTGATATCGGTACGTATACTGCGCAACCGAATTTTGGCAGATGGGAAATACTTGGCTGAGTGCCACGAACTAGTTGCAGCGGGGAGGTTGTGTGATATGCAGTTGGTCTGATTTGTATCAGATCTGCGGCGTGTAATACCGCATGTGCCCAACAAGATGTTGGCAAATTACAATTCTGTAATAATGGTCGAGCAATTAATTTTACTCTTTTTATGAGAGATTCAGCCAATCCATTTTGAGTATGAACATAAGGCACAAAATGTTCTAAATTAATGCCCATAGCCATGCAATAGTCATTAAATGCGCGTGAAGAAAATTCAGCAGCATTATCCATTTGAATTGTTTTTATCTTATTTTCGGGATGGTTTGCTCTTAATTTGATAATCTGAGCAATTAACTTGGCAAAGGCATGATTACGTGTGGATAATAGACACACGTGTGACCATCTAGTAGATGCATCTATGAGTACCATGAAATACCTAAAGGGTCCTGATAGTGGTTGAATTGGACCACATATATCTCCTTGAATGCGTTCAAGGAAATTTAATGACTCATTGTTTACTTTAAGATAAGATGGTTTTATAATTAATTTCCCAGTTGCACATGCGGTGCACACAAATCTGATGATTTAGGGAATCTTTTAGTTGGAAGGCTGTGACCAATAGAATTGTCAATAATTTTTCTCATCATCCCTATGCCAGGATGACCTAGGCGATCATGCCAAGTCTTGAATTTATCAAGGTCTTGAAAAATTATTTTGTACGCAACATGTGGTACGGGTTTTATATAACTGTAATATAATCCAGATGAAAGTGAGGGGAATTTCTCAAGAATTTGTTTCTCAGACCCATTGCTCTTTGTTAAAAGCAAATATTCAGTATTATTTTCAGAGATAGTTTCCATATGGAAATTATTTGATTGAATGTCTTTGAAACTTAGAAGGGTGCGAGTAGATTCAGGATACAAGAGTGCATCCTCAATTACAATGGTAGTACCCATAGGCAGAACGAGTGTGGCTCGTCTTGAACCAATAATTGACGCATCACGACTGGCAATGGTCATAATATTCCCTTATCTCTTAGTTAGAGTTTGGAAATATTTTATTTCCCTTAATATTGTGTTAGTGGTACAACTGTCCGCCAAACATAGTTCTTGTTCCATTGGATTATCTTCCCGTAAGATCTATATAGAGTAAGAGAATATTTTAGGATGAAATTTTATTCATTACTCACATATAAATACATATAAAGTATTCCTATTACAGTTACACATATAAATATGACATTATGTCTGAATTACATAAGATGATTGGTCTGTAGGACTTTATTCTACTTAGAGTTATACAAATTATAACTTCCATTATTACAATAAAATAGCTGATAACATCAAATGAGTGATGTGGAGATTATATGAGATCTTCGTATGCGTCTTGGGTGTATTCCACCATCATGTTGTCGACATCAAGAAGATCTTCATCCTTCTTCCTTGTTTCCTTAGGAGCGCTTTGAGAAGTGCTAGCTTCAAGGTTCTCTTCTTGTTGTAAAGCGTTGAAGTGAGCTTCTGCTTTTCCATGAACTTGTTTGCCTTTCCCAGTGGATTTGAGATATAAATTCGCTAGATGCTTAGGAGTTCGGCATTTGCTAGTACGATGGTTAGTACATCCACACCTTTGACAAATCTCGGATTTGGTGTTTTGGTCATCTTTCTTAAAATGACCTTTACCTTTAGATTGACCAAATGTTTTCTGCTTGTTGTTCCTTTTCCACTTTCCATTGAATTTCTTGAAATTCTTTTTATTCCCCCCATACTTTTTAGTAGACTGAGTGTTAGCATGTGCTTCAGGGAGTGGCATGGAGCCCGTTGGGCGTGCCTGATGATTCTTCATGAGAAGTTCATCATGTTTCTCAACCTGAAGTAAAGTGTATATGAGCTCAGAATACTTTTTGTATTTTTGTTGACGGTACTGCTGTTGTAGTACTCTCATCGAGGGGTGGAAAGTGCACAAGGTCTTCTCAATGAGATCTTCTTCTGAAATTGCTTGGTTGCAAAATCTTAGTTTAGAATTAACCTTGTGAACTGCAGAGTTGTATGCTACCACGGATTTGAAATCTTGGAACCTTATGAGGGACCATTCTCTTTGGGCTTCTGGTAGCATAACTGCTCTTTGTTGGTCATATCTCTCCTTGAGAGAGTTCCATAAAGCAAGTGGATCCTCCTCCATTAAATATTCTGTTTTTAAATCAGGATGGAGGTGATGCCTTATAAAACTTAATGCTCCATATTTGACTGCTTGCGGTATTTCCGCAGCGCCTTCAACAGGTGTGATAATTGTGGAACCAAGTTTACGACATTCTAATGCTATCTTGGTATCCATAGCCCATGATAAATAATTACTACCATCTAGCTCAAGTTCATGAAATTCTCTATTCATGACGCCAGCCATTTTCCTACATGTTGTGATCAGGCATAAATTAGTTTTACTATGAGAGTAAAATTTAAATAACAACAAATGCTTCAAAAGAACAAAGTTCTGAAGTATAGCTAATGCTTTATACTTATATGTGTAGACCTCATTTTATGTAAATGACACTTTGAAGATAGTCACCGTTGTGGTGTAGATCTTGCAGCAATGGAGAACATAATCTGGTTTTGACCAGTAGATGTTCATATATCCATTACCTTGTGCCATACTAAATTTTACAAAAACACTTTGAAGGTAGTCATCTATCAAATGACTAGATGTAGACCTCACAGTAAGAGTGGATAGTCTGCAATTTGATGCAGTAGATCACACAGTTACCTTGTCTTTTGCAAGTATAATATTCGAGGTAATCACATCAATTTGCATATTTGGGAGAGCACTCGAAGATAGTCATTTCGCCAGAACAAAAGAGGCGAAACGTAGATCTTTCAGCAATGAGGATAATCTGCAAAGTGCAGTAGATGCCTCATCTACCCTGTGATCCCGAAATATGAATTTGTAAATAAAAATTGTTGTACTTATGAACTACATATTCTAAAAGGAAATGCTGAAGCAATCATGTAGAATATGTACACGTAGTCTGAGACTTTATTTAGATAATACATGGTCTAGATATCCAAACTTACAATACAGTACAAATTGAATATAATAAACAAAGGTTCTTAGTACAATAAAATAGCACTCTCAAATAAACAGAACCGGCTGCTATGCAATATACAAATACTATGGCTATTCTCCGTTGAAAACGCCACAACACCAGCAACCATTTATTGGAGTTATTGGCCTGTAGGCCTGATTAGGTGAGGAGCGGGGAGAGTTGGCCTGGCCCATGCACTGACAGAGAGAGGATAAGGAGAGCAGGATCGCTAGTTTCCCTACGTCTCCGCCACTTCCAATTCCCCTTCTCTGTTCGTACCTGGACTCAGCACCGCTGCTCGTCAGCTCTCCCTGCCCCGTCTCACCGTCTTCAATGGAAGCGAGCTGGGCCCCGCTTCGCAGCATGGCCTGCTCCGCTGCTGCTCGCCCCAGGGGCGCCGGTGAGGCCAAGGGCATCCGGTGACCACGCGCCATGAAGGGTTGCGCGGTTCTGCGCCATGGCCGCGGCGAATTGGCGCAGGATCCGGCGGGCTTCCGGCGGAGGCGTCGGAGGAAGAGGCGGTGCCGGAGGAGGAGGTGGTGTCGCCGGTGATGAACGTGGTGGCGTCGACGACGAGCCCTGGTCCTCTATCTCCTCTTCTTCAACCTTGATCTTGATGTTCAAGTTGGGGATGGAAGGGTAGCCGCCAGTTCCCGCTGCCGCCGGCGTCGGGGATGGGAGATCCGGGACGGGGCCGTATCCAGGAGGGATGAAGTGCTCCGACAGTTCGTTTGATGGCGTCGGAGACGGCTTCCGCGGTGGTGCGCCCGTACGCTTTGGGCATGATTCGAACCCGTGCCGTACGCAGTACGGGGGTAGAGGCGGTGGCGCGAGTTCGCAAGGGAACATCTCTTCTTCTCCGAGGAATGGCGCCGATGGACCTCCAAGGAGCCAATCCATCGGAGGGATGGTCAAGACAGATGGCGACGGAGTCGTTGGTACGATGTAGTCGTCGGCGACGGCCGGAGCCGGAGCCGAAGGCCCAACATGGTTTGCAGCGGTGGTCGGAGCCGAGGGTCCAGCCTGGTGCACCGTTGGTGCTCGCCCACGGAGCGGGCGGTTGCCTTGGCGTGCGTACCCCTGGCGGTGGTTCCAGGCGAAAAAGCGGCGGCGAGGGCCACTCCTTGCGCCAAGTCCCTGACGGCGACGGCGACTTGCAGCACGGTGGCGATGGGTGCGTGGACAGCGACGGTTCTCTCTCTGGAGGAAGCGTGCAATGGCGAAAGCAAGCAATGACAGGTCCCTCCCTGCCATTCTTACCTTTCCTGTGATGGCTCTTTGTCGCTCTTGGCAGAGCGAGTACTGATAACATGTAAAGTGAAAAAGTGATTTTCCAGAAGTGAATGATTCTCATTGATTGGGCACTATATATACAGGGAGCGGTTACAAATTTGTGAGAGTATTTCTAACCTCAAGCATCGGTTGCTAATGCATGAGTCATAACAGTAACTGCACTAAGCAGTTGCTAACATGAGAGAGGAAGTACAACTGCTTCTAGCAGTTGGAGAATACATAGTCGGTTCCTTAATTAGGACTTGATAATTAGTAAATAATCAAGTGCTCTAATTCTATTCCTAACAAAAACAAACCACGCTGCAGAGGTGACGAAGGCAGACGGGTCAACCCAGGTGGGTGCATTGAACCAAAATGGCAGTGAAGGCAGGCTCACGGCGGGTCTTAATGGAGACTGGCCACGGCGGCTCAACTGAGGCCTGGCCGGTCTGAAAACGGCTGCTCAGAGCAATGGCTCGCTGTGGAGAAGAGGAAAAAACTTCACTATTAACTTTGAAAAAACTTCATCATTAACCTTGGCATCCGTGTGGCCGTTTGATTCCTTGGTTGATCTTTTGACTATTAGAATTGCTATCTGTCAATCCGGATTGGATCCTTCATCACGTGACCCTTTTTTTATTCCTCCTTAGCTTCACGTGGGAGTGGATGCCAAGTCTCCTCTAGCACAGTCTTATCCTGACGCAGCGTATGGCAGCTCAAGGCGAGGTTGGCGTTGCAGAATTGTCCGAGTCCGTGTTTATGCTTAGGTCCTTGTCCAGGTCGTGGCTGATTTGAACAAACCGTCCGAGTCGTGTTGAGGTTTGACCTTTACGTTTTGGCTGCGCGCGTGCGGATCCGAACGCCAGCATCACTTCCCAATGAATAGTAGTACTACTCGATTGATCTTGACGGGAGTATTTGGCATGTCTTTGATCTCCTCCTGGAGTAAACAGTAGCTTCGATTGATGGCCTCTAGACTTGTAGGGTGTCCAAAGTGGTCTTGGTGATGACTTAGTTTACGCAAAGGGAAATCAATCTAGTTTTAGGTTGATGGCTCCTGTTGACTTAGCGACTTGCAGCAGCTAACATATCGCAACCTCGATTTTCTTGAACCTTAAATCTCATAAACTATGAATCAGAATCGATGAACTCGAAGTTGATGTAGATCCTCTCCGACCGTCTCTTCCTCATCTGGAAAATTATGAACTCCTCGATCCCTGGGAGAAATCCCTCCAAGAACTCAACACCACCGTGCGCGAGCCCCACGGTAGGCGCCAACTATCATGAAATTATCATGGCAGATGTCCTAGTGTGAGGACTTAGTCATGAGGTCAACGCATCTATGCGGTAGCTTGAAGGGGTTGGTCGGAATCGAGAGATGCACGGCGGATCAACACAGAAGACAAGGATTTAAACAGCTTCGGGCCCCGGGAAACATCATCCGGTAATAGCCCTAGGGGCAGGGCACCCCAAGAGGGACAGGAAATAAACGTTAAGGCTAGACACAACTAAAGGGGAGCCGGTTTACGGCGACTCACTCGTGAATATAATGAGACCTAGCCACAAACAACATGTAGGACTATTACCGGATGATGTTTCCCAGGGCCTGAAGCTGTCTAAATCCTTGTCTTGTGTGTTGATCCGCCGTGCATCTCTCGATTCCGACCAACCCCTTCAAGCTACCGCATATATGTGTTGGCCTCACGACTAAGTCCTCAGACTAGGACATCTGCCGTGACAATTCCACGACACTTTCTGATCAATCTATTCAAGAGTCCGTAGTAAAATAACACGAAGCTATTCTTTCCGTTCAATCTATCATAGAGTTTGTACTAGAATAACACCTTAAGACACAAATCAACCAAAACCCTAATGTCACCTAGATACTCCAATGTCACCTCAAGTATCCGTGGGTATGATTATACGATATGCATCACACAATCTCAGATTCATCTATTCAACCAACACAAAGAACTTCAAAGAGTGCCCCAAAGTTTCTACCGGAGAGTCAAGACGAAAACATGTGCCAACCCCTATGCATAATTTCACGAGGTCACAGAACTCGCAAGTTGATCACCAAAACATACATCAAGTGGATCACATGATATCCCATTGTCACCACAGATAAGCACATGCAAGACATACATCAAGTGTTCTCAAATCCTTAAAGACTCAATCCGATAAGATAACTTCAAAGGGAAAACCCAATCCATTACAAGAGAGTAGAGGGGGAGAAACATCATAAGATCCAACTATAATAGCAAAGCTCGCGATACATCAAGATCGTATCACCTCAAGAACACGAGAGAGAGAGAGAGAAAGAGAGAGAGATCAAACACATAGCTACTGGTACATACCCTCAGCCCCGAGGGTGGACTACTCCCTCCTCGTCATGGAGAGCGCCGGGATGATGAAGATGGCCACCGTAGAGCGATTCCCCCTCCGGCAGGGTGCCGGAACGGGTCTAGATTGGTTTTCGGTGGCTATAGAGGCTTCTGGCGGCGGAACTCCCGATCTATTCTGCTCCCCAAAGTTTTTAGGGTATGTTGATATACATAGGCGAAAGAAGTCGGTCAGGGGGGCCACGAGGCGGCCACGAGGCAGGGGGCGTGCCCAGGGGGCTAGGGCGCGCCCCCACCCTCGTGATGGCCTCGGGACTCTTCTGGCCCACCTCCGGTACTCCGTGGGCTTCTTCTGGTCCAAAAATGAGTTCCGTGAAGTTTCAGGTCAATTGGACTCCATTTGATTTTCCTTTTCTGCGATACTCTAAAACAAGGAAAAAACAGAAACTGGCACTGGGCTCTGGGTTAATAGGTTAGTCCCAAAAATAATATAAAAGTGTATAATAAAGCCCGTAAACATCCAAAACAGATAATATAATAGCATGGAACAATCAAAAATTATAGATACGTTGAAGACGTATCAAGGTCTAGAGGGGGGGTCATTAGACTACTTGACCAAATAAAAATCTAACTCTTTCCCAATTTTAAGTGTTGGTGGATTTTAGCAATTTAGCACAAGTCAAGCAATCAACCTACACATGCAATTCTAAGAGTTTAGCAGCGGAAAGTAAAATATTGCATATGAAGGTAAAGGGAAGGGTTTAGAGAAGGCAAACAGAATGTAGACACAGAGATTTTTGCCGTGGTTCCGGTAGGTGGTTCTATCGTACGTCCACGTTGATGGAGACTTCAATCCATGAAGGGTAACAGTTGCGCGAGTTCACAGAGGGCTCCACCCACGAAGGGCCCATGAAGAAGCAACCTTGTCTATGATGTCTACAACACAACCTTCTTCTTGTAGATGTTGTTGGGCCTCCAAGTGTAGAGGTTTGTAGGACAATAGCAAATTTCCCTCAAGTGGATGACCTAAGGCTTATCAATCTGTGGGAGGCATAGGATGAAGATGGTCTCTCTCAAGCAACCCTGCAACCAAATAACAAAGAGTCTCTTGTGTCCCCAACACACCCAATACAATGGTAAATTGTATAGGTGTACTAGTTCGGCGAAGAGATGGTGATACAAGTGGTATATGGATAGTAGATAATAGTTTTTGTAATCTGAAAATATAAAAACAGCAAGGTAACTAATGATAAAAGTGAGCACAAACGGTATTGCAATGCGTTGAAACAAGTCCTAGGGTTCATACTTTCACTAGTGCAAGTCCTCTCAACAATAATAACATACTTGGACACATAACTATCCCTCAACATGCAACAAAGAGTCACTCCAAAGTCACTAATAGCGCAGAACAAACGGAGAGATTATGGTAGGTTGCGGTGTCAAAACCGGCGGACCTCGGGTAGGGGGTCCCGAACTGTGCGTCTAGGATCGATGGTAACAGGAGGCAGGGGACATGATGTTTTACCCAGGTTCGGGCCCTCTTGATGGAGGTAAAACCCTACGTCCTGCTTGATTAATATTGATGATATGGGTAGTACAAGAGTAGATCTACCACGAGATCAGAGAGGCTAAACCCTAGAAGCTAGCCTATGGTATGATTGTTTGTATATATGATCTATCGACTAGCCTGGCCCTGGTTTATATAATGCACCAGAGGCCTAGGTTAACAAGAGTCCTAGCCGAATACGCTGGTGGGGAGAAGTCCTTTTCTTGATCGCCAAGTCTTGTGGAATCTTCCTTGTATGCGGCAGCTGTCCGAACTGGCCCATGAGTATACGGCCACGGGGGTCCTCGGCCCAATCTATCAGATCGGGAGATGACGTGTTGAGTACCCCCTAGTCCAGGACACCGTCAGTAGCCCCCTGAACCGGTCTTCAAGTTAGGGACGCTCCTCGATTCTTCCGAACTGTTCTTCATCTTCATTCGTCGGTCTTGAAAACTGGTTCAACAAATCTTCTTTATCTTCGATGTTGAGGATCGCCGAAATGCATTCGACGGGTTTACACGTCGAGTATCTGAGGAGCCCCTTTAAGTTTCCGGCCTTTATCAATGCCTTGTTATTTTTATGCCACACCTCGGGTTTGAAGTTGTTCCCGGGAGGCAGTGTCCTCTTGCATCCAAGCTCCAACGCTGGACTGCATTAGAGGTCTCTTTTGCAGCCGAGCACCAACGCCGGACTGCTTTCCGAGCTCCAACGCCGGAATGTATCCGAGATCCAACGCCGGACTGTGTCCAAGCTCCAACGCCGGACTATATCCGAGGTGTCATATCACCTTGGTTCAAAAAAGTTGAAGGAGTTTAGCCGAGCTTAATGCCGGAAATGCCCTCTATGGAGCCAGCCACTAGCACCTGAGCTTTATGCCGGACTGCTTCCGAGGTGGTGCACCACCCCGACTATGGGCCGATTTTTTGTCAATATTTTTTATTGGTGCACTTTATTCTCTGCCAAGATATATAGCCAGTAGCCCTCAAGGTTTGTATCGGTCTAAAACCCGAGATGCACATGAAGGATGACGTAAGACCGCTGATCCCAGTAGCCGCTGAGACTCAGGTTGATTTGCAAAATCGGCCTGAGGATCAAGTCCTAGCTCAGCAGAATACTTCGGGACACTAAAAGTGGCGTGCTCAGTCCTCGAGACTCGGGTTGGGTGCGGCCGACCAACCTGAGGATCAAAATCTCCTCGAAAACTATATTGCAATAAAATTTTCTGCATTGGACAAGCAATGCAGTAGCCCCCGAGACACTGGTCGGGTGGCAACACCAGATCAGGGGATCGATGTTCCCCTTTAATATTTGTAAATAATAAGCCCGAAGCCCAGTAGCCCCCGAGCCTTAATGCGGGCACGGGTGGCCGAATTAAGGATCAATATCCATAGTAAAATCACAAATTATGTGTAATGACTCTATGTATCCAAGTACTTTACGTCATTAATGCTCGGATCCGCATTGTACAAAACTTTGTTGACCGACCATCGGCTTCCACCTCCTCGGCCAGTAGCCGAGGAGTGTTTGTCCTACTTTATAAAGCCTTTATGAGGGCAAAGATTTACAACAAACAAGGCAATCTGGCCATACGGTTTTATAAACAAAGGTACGCAGAGAGATATGTTATATTACTATTTAACAGAAGAAATGTCTTCCAAAGAAAATAGTCCCGCTATCGGTTCCTTTCTTTGGGTTGTCATGCTGAGCATGATCATTAAACCTCAGCTCTAATGTAAGAGAAAAATATCGACGATTTAGTTTCGGAGGCCAGTTAATAGCCCCCGGTAGTGTTTGGCGATAGTCGGGGTCAAGCCGTAAACACTTCGGCCAATGTTATGAATGGCCCGTCATTTAACATAGTCATCAGATCGCTGACCAGTTTACGCTTATTGTGACAGTCAGTTTTCGGCTTTCTCCATTGAGGTGCTTAACCATGTGAGCTGGAAGCACAATCGCAGTGGTTCTCCCTTTGCACGACTAGCCGAACAAAACGGAACGTAGGAAGCAAGTGCAGGAGCCGGGCAACCCAACTATTGACCGAAGACACAATTCAAAACCGATGCATATATAGCAATATCTGAGAATGTTTTTGCCGAATCCCTAAAGGTGTCCGGCATTGCACTGCGAGACTAATGCTGGAAGAGCACAAATAGTTTAAAAGTGCCAAAAAGCTTGGAAAACCAAGAAATGTCAGTAAAAGCATGACGTCCGAACAAGATCAAGTGTTCGGTGCCAATCCGAAAATTGGTCTTAAAAAAAGGAATTGCTTCTGTCGTGCTTTAACATGATACATCCTATCTCAAGACTTCGAGCGGGTCAGCCTACAGCTTCAACCTCGTATCCCAAGGGCGGAGTACTTCTCATTAGGCCAGTTTAGCAAACTAAACTCTAGCGGCTTTGAGAGATAAATTAGGCTCCCCGGCTAGTGACCGCACACTCGCGTCGAAAAAAGGAGTGATAAATAATAATAATAAAACTTTCCAACGACTAAGAAGAAGAACACTTATTATAAAACGGCTCAAATAAACTTAAGAGCCCCCAAGTGACTTGGGTAGAAGAATGATTGCATGTACCGAAGTACTTATATCATATCTACGTTCAACCGAACTTTAAACGCGTCTTAACCGACCGTCGGCTTCTCCCTCTTCGGTCAAGGACCAAAAAGTGTTATGTACTCCATCTGTCGAGAGTATCGACGATGTTTCCAGTAACCAGGCAATCAGGTCATAAGGCTGTAACAGACAAAGCGCGCTCAGGGAACTTATGCTATATTACCACGAAGTGTAAGAAGCATCTTTGAAGAAAATAGTACCCCCACCGATACCTTTCTTCGGTGCTCATTGTTATTATGAGACTTGTGCAATAGATTTTTTGTACTCATGAGTTCCGTTGTGTGCCGACCATCATTGAAAACTATAAGAGCGCTAGCTTTCGGCTTCACCCAGTCCGAGGTCCGGCTCGGGCGACCCGATCGTGACAATCGCAGAGGTGCTCCCTTTACTCCCTAGCCGAACAATCGGGAACGTAGGGGTAAACACAGGAGCGAGGCAACCCAGCTTGCAAATCGCTTAAGTCAATATGGTGCATATTGTGGCGTAATACATGAACAAGGAACGAAGCCGTACAAGTATAATCATATGCAACAGGGAAAGCTTCATAAAGGAAGCCCCCAAGTAAACAGGGTATTTGAATTTATGCGTCACAAACAAAGTTTGGACACGGAAATTTTTTACAAGCAACTTTTTTCCAAAAAAGTATAATGCTTGGTCGAACCGAACACAAGTTAGAAATTAAAGCTTTGAGCGTGAAAGCGACTTAGCTGGTTAATGTGTTCGGTCTTGATGACGTGGTCCGAGCTTGATGCGGGGCAAAGTTCCATCCCCCAAGCTGGTCCCGAGTTGGCGGAGCGGAGAGCTCGACACGCCAAAGTGGTGACATACCACGGTCGATGCAAACCGGCAGAGTGACGCTGAAGTCCCCGAATCATTTTCCTGTGCACAAAAGTAGTGCAAACGGGAGATAATAGTAATGATGATAATTAAAAAAATCATTGCATAATAAATAATTTATGCAAAGTGAGTAATAAAAGAAATATGGCCTGGCGCCGAAGTCAATGTCCATGCAGGGCGTCGGCATGATGCGGTAAAGGCGTGGCAAAGCCTGAATTCGCAGGTCGGTCCGAGCTCCGGATGCGGCGTTCGCCGGACTATGTATGGAAACTGACCGAACCACCATGCGACTGTCGTTAATGCGGCCACCATTTGATAGACCTGTGTACATATGATGGACAAACCAGAGTAATAATTCCTTGGGAAAAATGAACCCAAACAAGCAAAAAATACTGAGATTAATAGCACCTGGTTTATTTGTTGTAGCAATCCGAAGGAAGGTGATTCCCAAAATTGGGACTCGCTCGGCACACCCATTGCCTGATGGGCGATAAAACGACGGCATGTCAATGCTGGTAAAGGTTGGCTCTCCGAGGCAAAGCCCTCGGCCCAGCTAACGTGACAGAGCTGGTTGGCTAGTGACGCCGAAGTGTCCGGAGTAGGTTGATGAAGATATGGCGAAGCCCCCGTTCCAGCCGAGATGTCGAAGTCTCGATGTCAGCCGATGAGTCGAAGTAGGTCGGTGTGATGGACACTAGCTTGAAGAAGCAATAGTGCGGCCCTGTCGATGCAGGTCGTGACGTGGTCGATGCCGGTATGCCCGCTACGTGTAATCCGTGGGGTGGCGATGTTGGTGATGATTTATCTTTCGCGATGTCGGACTCTTGTTCGGCTTGCCGATATGATGATCTGAAGAAGTTGAGCTCGGCTCAACAAAGTGACGCCGCGTCAAGCGCAGGTCGGCAGCCGTGGAGTAATATTGCCGGACTGGTTTGACACCAGCATGATGTTGAAGATCATGTTCAAAAGATCTTAAAGTTACTGGGATGTGTTCGGGAACAAAACACAATACCCCATACAAAACTTCCTTCAAAAGGGATGTCCGAAACCTCGTTCATAAAAAAGATGAACTCGGGTCGTATTCGTTTTCGCGCAGAAAACAGATCCGAAAAGTGATGCACTAATCGGAAGGTTCCTGGAGTTTGAACGGTCGGATCGAGCTGAAATTTTGAGAGGTGGTAGATATAGGAATTCCGCAGCCGATCAACAGTTGGATCTTCCAAAGGACATCCGAGCTAGAAGCTGGACACCACGCTCTACACTCATCCAAATTCTAGTCCAGATTTGACAGGGCTCCGGTATATCGTGGATTGCCAGAGATTCCTCCATCGGAACTCGATGAAATTTTCCAGGGTTGTTATAGACTCAATTCCGCACAATTCCACCAAAGCGATCGTCAAAGCGATACTCGAGGAGGTGGTGGCGGCAGATACGAGTTTGCTGTCCAAAAAAACAGCACGGTCGCTTGAAGGCAATGTTGATGTTGAGCCACCGAGCTCCACAGATGATTCCTCATTGATCTTGCTAGAGATTGGAGTTGATGTTTGATGAAGGCCCTCGTCCGAACATGGTGATCCGAATACGGGGCGCAATTCTTGGTCGAACCAAGGTGACCAGTCGAGCTGGTGACGAAGATGCCGAAGTCGCAGTTGATCTGCAGGCGAGCCATCGATCCTTTTGTCGATCACACAGCGGAACTCTCAATGAAAGCACCAATGTCGGTGTCAAAACCGGCGGACCTCGGGTAGGGGGTCCCGAACTGTGCGTCTAGGATCGGTGGTAACAGGAGGCAGGGGACACGATGTTTTACCCAGGTTCGGGCCCTCTTGATGGAGGTAAAACCCTACGTCCTGCTTGATTAATATTGATGATATGAGTAATACAAGAGTAGATCTACCACGAGATCAGAGAGGCTAAACCCTAGAAGCTAGCCTATGGTATGATTGTTTGTATATATGATCTATCGACTAGCCGGGCCCTGGTTTATATAATGCACCAGAGGCCCTAGGTTAACAAGAGTCCTAGCCGAATACGCCGGTGGGGAGAAGTCCTTGTCTTGATCGCCAAGTCTTGTGGAATCTTCCTTGTATGCGGTAGCTGTCCGAACTGGCCCATGAGTATACGGCCACGGGGGTCCTCGGCCCAATCTATCAGATCGGGAGATGACGTGTTGAGTACCCCCTAGTCCAGGACACCGTCAGTAGGGTACGAAACCACCTCAAAGTTATTCTTTCCAATCAATCCGTTGGGCTATTACTATAAGTGTCACAAACAGCCCTAGAGTTCGTACTAGAATAACACCTTAAGACAATCAAGCAAAACCCTAATGTCACCTAGATACTCCAATGTCACCTCAAGTATCCGTGGGTATGATTATACGATATGCATCACACAATCTCAGATTCATCTATTCAACCTACACATAGAACCTCAAAGAGTGCCCCAAAGTTTCTACCGGAGAATCACGACGAAAACGTGCGCCAACCCCTATGCATAGGTTCATGGGCGGAACCCGCAAGTTGATCACCAAAACATACGTCAAGTGAATCACGTGATATCCCATTGTCACCACAGGTACGCATGGCAAGACATACATCAAGTGTTCTCAAATCTTTAAAGACTCAATCCGATAAGATAACTTCAAAGGGGAAAATCAATCCATTACAAGAGAGTAGAGGGGGAGAAGCAACATAAGATCCAACTATAATAGAAAAGCTCGCGATACATCAAGATCGTGCCAAATCAAGAACACGAGAGAGAGAGATCAAACACATAGCTACTGGTGCATACCCTTAGCCCCGAGGGAGAACTACTCCCTCCTCGTCATGGAGAGCACCGGGATGATGAAGATGGCCACCAGAGAGGGATTGCCCCCTCTGGCAGGGTGCCGGAACGGGTCTAGATTGGCTTTAGGTGGCTATGGAGGCTTCTGGCGGCGGAACTCCCGATCTATTGTGCTCCCTGATCGTTTTAGGGTATATGGGTATATATAGGAGGAAGAGGTACGTGAGGGGAGCCATGAGGGGCCCACGAGGGTGGAGGGCGCGCCGAGGGGGGTGGGCGTGCCCCCCTGCCTCGTGGCTTCCTCGTTGCTTCCCTTACGTGGAATCCAAGTCTCCCGGGTTGCTTTCCTTCCAAAAATAAGTTCCGTGAAGTTTCAGGTCAATTGGACTCCGTTTGATTTTCCTTTTCTGCGATACTCTAAAACAAGGAAAAAACAGAAACAGAAACTGGCACTGGGCTCTAGGTTAATAGGTTACTCCCAAAAATAATATAAAAGTGTATAATAAAGCCCATAAACATCCAAAACACATAATATAATAGCATGGAACAATCAAAAATTATAGATACGTTGGAGACGTATCAGCATCCCCATGCTTAAGTCCTGCTCGTCCTCGAGTAGGTAAATGATAAAAATAGAATTTTTGATGTGGAATACTACTTGGCATAATTTCAATGTAATTATTCTTAATTGTGGTATGAATATTCAGATCCAAAAGATTCAAGACAAAAGTTTAATATTGACATAAAAATAATAATACTTCAAGCATACTAACTAAGCAATCATGTCTTCTCAAAATAACATGGCCAAAGAAAGTTCATCCCTACAAAATCATATAGTTTAGTCATGCTCCATTTTCATCACACAAGAATGCCCTCATCATGCACAACCCCGATGACAAGCCAATCATGAAAGTGCGTTATATCGACTAGAGGGGGGTGAATAGGTGATTTTTATGAAAGTCTTCAAAACGTGGAAGTTTTGAAGACAAACAATAGAAATAAACCTATTACCATGCAGCGGACGGTAGACTACACTAGGCAAACCATAGTCAAGTATTCAATGAAGTGAAAGCACAATGACTAATAGCAGCTAGGTAGTAAGGATCAGGTAGGAAGATATTATGAAGCCAAACAGAACACGCGGTCACTCAGTGAAGACAAAAGATAATGCAATCATACAATGACTTCACAAGGACCAACAGTAAGTAAAGGGAAGGGAAGGAGATGAAACCAGTGACTCGTTGAAGACAATGATTTGTTGGACCAGTTCCAGTTGCTGTGACAACTGTATCGGTCTTAGGGCGGCTAGGTATTTAAACCTGAGGACACACAGTCCCGGACACCCAGTCCTGAACACGCAGCTCAGGACACCCAGTCCTCACCGTATTCCCCTTGAGCTAAGGTCACACAGACCTCGCCCAATCACTCTGGTAAGTCTCAAGGTAGACTCCCAAACCTTCACAGACTTCGTTCACCGAGCGATCCACAATGTCTCTTGGATGCTCAGAACGCGACGCCTAACCGGCTGGAGGATGCACAGTCCTCAAGTGTAATAAGTCTTCAGATCACACAGACAGAAGACTTAAGTGATGCCTAACACTCTTTGGCTCTGGGTGGTTAGGGATTTATCCTCGCAAGGAATTCTCTCTCAAAGGCTTCGAGGTGGGTTGCTCTCAAACGAAAAAGCCGTACTCTAACTCTGAGCAGCCAACCGTTTATGGTTGTAGGGGGTGGGCTATTTATAGCCACTAGGCAACCCGACCTGATTTGTCCGAAATGACCCTGGGTCACTAAGGAACTGACACGTGTTCCAACGGTCAGATTTCAAACTCACACGGCAACTTTACTTGGGCTACAAGCAAAGCTGACTTGTCCGACTCTGGACAAGATTCGCTCTCATAGTCTTCACTCGAAGACATAGGTTTTGGTTAAGCATCACTTCAGTCATTCTGACTGGTTCTCTTGGACCCCACTTAACAGTATGGTGGTTCCTATGACTCAACAAAGAAGAAAAAGAACTACGAAAGATCTAAGTCTTCGAGCTCCATAGGCTTCATGCGATGTCTTCTCTTGTCATAGTCTTCAATGTGAATATCTTCATATACCACCTTTGACATCAATGTCTTCATACATTTTTAGGGGTCATCTCTGGTAGGAAAACCGAATCAATGAGGAAGGACTTCTACCTGTGTTATCCTGCAATTCTCACAAACACATTAGTCCCTCAACTAGGTTTGTCATCAATACTCCAAAACCAACTAGGGGTGGCACTAGATGCACTTACAATCTCCCCCTTTTTGGTGATTGATGACAAACTAGTTGAAGTTTTCAAAGGGGAATATAATATGTGAAATTGTAAAGGAATTGTCTTCATTAGTTGCAAGGGCTCCCCCTGAAAATGTGCATATAAGTAATTTGGTTTTGGAATGCAAATGCACATGGCAGGTTGTACTCGTGGAGATCCTCTTCAACTTATGATGACAATTCATTATGCATGAGAAGGTATGTGAAGATAATGACATGCATAATGGAAAATGGACGTCTGCAAAATGATCTAAGTGCGGAATTTATCGTCGCACATGCGGAATTTATCGTCGCATCACGAAGTAGCAAATAAGTAGCAGACGACCATCGAGTTTAGGTGTTACAACTCAAAGAACCAAATGTATCAAAACGAGAGTTGTAAACACGAGGCAAAATATAAAGCAACCGCCCATGTGGACCCGCTTGAAGACTATCAAACTCATACGCTTCTCCCCCTTTTGTCAATAAGGACCAAAAAGGTTTGAAGACATAGAGCATCTACTCGTTCCCATGAAGAGTAGGTGAAGCAGCAGGGTCGTCGGTGGTGTTCGGCGGTGTAGAAGAACTTGGAGCAATGTCGAAGCGTGCTGAAGGAGGTGGCGGTGAAGTAGCATCGTCTTCATCCTCGATCACTCTGGCATTCACAGTTGCAGCAGAGGAAGAGAACTCAGAGTCTTCAAGAGATGGAGTTCGTCGCAGCACTGCCCTTCGAGGAGGTGTGGAGTCAAACTTGAAGCGTTTAGAGAAGCAATCCTCTTGAAGATCATCTTCAGAGCACATAAGCGTCAGCCCTTTCCATGTGCGTCGAGAGGTTTCATGTGCAACAAAGGCATTCTTGGTGGCAAGATTGCGAATACGGTTGACATCCACCAAGAGGCTTTGCATTTGGCGCTTCAGCCAGTCATGATGCCTATCCTGTTTCTGATGAAGAGCCACCAGAAGCTCTCGTTCATTGAGAACACGAGTGTGCTTCTTAGGTCGTTGGGCAATGGTGCTATCAGTGGCTTCAGTAAGGGCAGGATGTGGTGCACATGTAGTTCCAGCCAAAGGATACACACGAGTGACTGCTTCAACTCCTTCAATGTTCTGAGAAAAACTTTGATGCTCCGCATTCTGAAGACTTAGAGGTTCCTTGGAAGGCTCAGGATAAATGGCTTCAACAGACATATCTACATCAGGCAGAAAGATCCGATGATTGCGAGCAGATGGCTGATATGAGATAGCAAAGTGGAGTTTAATCAGCCGCATTATCCATGGAGCGTAGAACTTCAAGCCAAAAAGATCAGAGCCTAATACAGCAAGTTGGCGGATGAAGAAGTCCTGTGCATTCAAGCATTTGCCATGAAGAATATAGAAGACCAAAGTCTTCATTGCACCTTCCAGCTTGGCATTTGGTGAATGTCCTTTGATGGGCCAGAGAGTTCGCCTTATGATGTGATAAATAGTCCTTGGCAGATACTCAAGGTCTTCAACGAAGAACTCCTTGGGATATGCAGCATCTTGGGGCAATGGCTTCATCATACTGAGCATCTGACTCATTTTAGGTTCAGGCTTCTGAAAGATGCTCTCCACAACTTCACTGTGAAGCTGACAGCCATGTTCGTAGAGATCGCCAGGAGTGGGCAGACCAGTGAGCTCAATGATATCAAAGGCTTTGGCTTCATGATGAACATTTCCTGTCATCCACTCTAGGACCCAAGTCTTCGAATCTCTGTTGTACCCACGGATGTGAAGTGTGGCATAGAATTGGAGCAGCAACTCTTCATTCCAGTGCTCTTGGTCGGTGACAAACGGCAGCAATCCAACCTCTTTGAAGCAATCCAGAGCTTCTTCCAGACAGGGCAGACCAGCTATTGCTTCAATGTCAAGACGCTTATGTGGGAAGATGCGACCTTGATTGTACAGAATGCAGGAGTAATAGCTTCGCTGCGGATAGCTCCAGAACCGATCAGATGATATTCTTTCCCTTGAGTAGGGGTTCCTGGAGCTATTGAACAAAGTGTTGTCTGCTTTGAAGCCATTGACATTGAAGGATCCAGGTGCTGATGCAGGACCTGGAAACCTGGGCAATCTTGGGATTGGCTTCTGTACCTGAGGCCTGTGCTCAACATGATAGTCAAACTGAGGACCAGCAGCAGGCGCAGGAATAGAAGCGGTAGCATCATTGGCTTCACTGATTTCTGGTGCTTTTGTTGGTGTAGGCTCCACATTGGCTTCAGCCATGACAGCGTCAGTGGCGTCGGTGGCAGCCTCAAGATTCTCAACCTCCACTTGATGAGCTAGAGGGTCGGTCACTGTCACGTTCTCCTCAAGAACAGCTTCTGGGTGAGACGGGGGTGTAGCAACTCTTGGGGTTTCTTCTTCATCGGCTGATGCAGCCGGAATGTCTTCAGCAGCTTTAGCTTCAGACTCGGAGACTGGAGGCCTTGGTCCTTTGCGAAGCCTGCGTAATGCTGGCGACGCCTGTGGAGTTGGAGTTGGCTGGGCCTCAAAGTCATCTTCCTCTTGTGCTTGTGGGTGATCAGCCCATGAGGCATCCTGAGCAATTGGCGTCAAAGGACGACCAATGCTGATGAGTTCGTTGTGCGTGAGCACAGGCGATGATGCCTATTGGTGCTCGAGCTGAGGAAGAACTGCATCATCTTCAACATGGTCATGGTGACCAATGTCTTCAGCAGCGGTAGGATCAGCTGCTGGAAAGTCTTCAGCTTCATGAGCCTCTGTGAAAGCAGGCTCATGGACAGTCAGTTGGCGCTCTTGAGGTTCAGTGGCTGGGCGAACCATGGAGATGGGTTCAACAATCAAGGGCTCTGTGGGAGCAGCCCGTTCCTTCTTGGTCTTCCACTTCTTCTTGGAGGGAGCAGTAGCAGAGGCTTCAGGATGTTTCCTCTTTCTGGCTTCAGCCTCAGCAGTCCTCGTCTTTTTCAGTTCTGAAGCGGTTGACCTAGCCTTTGGCTTCGAGCCAGTCATGCTAGTTGGGAAGACAATGGGATCTGCTTCCTTCCTTGGTGCGTTGGGTTCGGCCACAGTGGGCTTCTTCTTCTGCTTGGTAGCCATCCTGGGATCAATGCCCGGACGCCCAAGGGCCTTGCGCTTCTTAGCCTCATTGTAGCCTTGCACACACTTGTCAGCCAGGCTCTTCATGCGCTCACGAGAACCCTGAGCTTCGGCGCGTTTCTTGAGAAAGGCTTCTTTGAGCTTGTGCAGCATAATCTTGAAGTTTTTCACCTCTTGCACGCTGAGCTTGGCCATATTCTTCTTGAACTGAGCTTTCTCAAAGTCAATCTTTTGCTTCAGTTCAACAATGCGCTGGGCGATAGCTAATTCTGAAGCAATGGCGCCATGGAAGGTGACACTGAGGCTAATGGGAAGTTGCAGATCTTCGAAGCTGAGGTTGGGCGTGTCAAACCACTCATCAATGAAGTTGTGGATGATTGCCACGTCAAAGAGAGGCAGATCATTGAAGATTTCTGCTTCTTCTTTGCTCTTGATGAGTTGCTCAAGAGCGTCATCTGCAAGATCTTCATCACTGGACAGATCAATGGCATCGTTTCACAGAATGGCAGCAGCAGTTAGTTCTTGGCCGGTGTGTGGCAGAGGCACCTTGACCTTCTGGGGCTTGGAGATGCGTGACAAATCTTCAGACTGCACACTGTCTTTAGGAGGTGCAGTGGCCAGTGGCTTCACCCGTGAGATTTTTGGTGCAGAGACAGGCTTTGAAGCTTTAGGCTGCTTCAACTTCTTTGGCTTCGGCGCTGCAGGCGCTTCATCTGATTCAGCGTCATCTGCAGGCTCATTCACGACTGTCCCTTGAACCACGATATGAGTGATGAGACCTTCCAAGTTGTAGAAGGGCCCAAGAAGATTGGGTTCAGCTTCACAAGTTCCATCAGCACGGGGAGCAGAGGGACCAGGGTTGAATTCTAATCCCAAAGACTTCTTGTTCTGCTTCGCTGAGTTCTTGGCAAACTGGAAGTTGCGCTTGAACAGATTGTCGTCACGACACCATAGTAGTGACGATGGGTGTGCATCTACAGGCTGTGGCCCACAGACCATGCAGGGATAGAAGCCTTGTTCAATGGCTTCTTCTCTGGACCTGGGTTGAAGATTCTTGTATAGGATGTCTCCCCACGGTCGCTTGATGGCATTTTTCTAAGCATATTCCTGGGTCACAAACCGGTATTTGAACCATTGTTCCGTCCAATATCTTCGAATCCATTGGATTCGGGTCTTGCACTGATTGTAATCCTCTTCAGGATCTGTCTTGTAAAGCTCTGAGAGGTCATCAGGCAAATCTCTTGATGTTCCCCCACGACGCTGTCTGCCTCCCTTCCTTGCAGATTTCTCTGAAGCCATGAACTTTAAACTGAAAGGCTTCAATACGTTCAAAGGCTTCAAAGGCTTTCGCTTGCTGGACAAACAGGAACTGGCTTCGGGAGAATTTATATGATGCTGTAAGAATTCTGCAAATGAATGCAGACTATGAGAACCAAGGGATTCTCCCACGGACATGTACCTGTGACAGCATTAAGGTGCGAAGGAAGGGGAAGAGGTCATATGCATTCTCAGAAGATTTTGAAGATAAATCAGTTTAGAAGACATTGACCTCATCGTGCGAAGACATTCACTCATAAATAAGGAGTTGGTTCCAGATTTGTACGAATCCATGGATCAGTACAAGTGAGGAATCTAACTACTTTGTGAAGCATAAGTGAATATACTAGGCATATTATGAGATGTAGTATGAAAGGGATCCAACTGGTGTGAATAGAAACTGCTTGTGGTAGAAAATGACGAAGCTATAGGATCAAAGGGGCCGTAAAAAGGAAGTTTTATTTACCACACGAAGAACTGCTAGATGGAGTGGAAGAGGAGGCCGAGCAGTTCGATTGTCCGTGCCCTAACTTGGCGACGGAGGACACCTACGGCGACGGCGGAGAAGACGATGTCCGCGGTCGGCGTGAAGACGGCGTCGGAGAGGTTGCGGCAGCTAAGCGCTTCGTCACCGGCGTCGTCGAGGGCTAGCGGTGGTGCTAGGGTTCGTGCGAGAGTGGAAGAAGAGATAATGACTGCGGTGAGGCGTGTATTTATAGGGACAGGGGTGGCTCAGTGTTATTACACAGGTGCCCCTGGCGATTCACATATGAGGAACAGGTGGCCATCAAGCAGCATGTTGGAGGTTGTTCCACGTCCCACGCGCGCCTGGATTGTCGGGTGGTCATTCCCACTTCTCTGGGTTTCAGGTGAAGGAATGAGCATTGAAAACGGACTTAATATTTGTCTCTGTATCTTCTGCTGACAAGGATGCAGAGAAGACATTTGACAGTTTCAAAAGAATGCATATGATTTGGAGAGATAGAGTTTGAGATAGAAAGCATAGAGAGGTTAGGGTCCGATCACATTCACTTAGTTCAACAAATTCAACAAGAAGACATAGCTATAAGTGAATGCTCTAGAGGACATAACACTAGTATATATATATAATCAACATAGCGAAGATAATCATGAAGACATGTTGAGATTGAAGCCAAACCAAATGTGAAGACATAGCAAATGTAACGCCATGAGTGAAACACTTCAAACAGAACCTTTGGTGGTGGCGTTACCCACCGTATAGGAAGTATTAGACCCAGACACGGCGCACAATTATCGTGGCGCTCCGAAGTCAAATTCCACATTAATGTATTCACACTTAAAATGTATGTCTTCATTGATTGAAGATATACTTTACTTCGTGTGTTGCACATCTAAGTCATCAATATGCATAAGTGTTAGGATGTGTGCCTGATCACAGGACATTTGAGGATTCCAAGATATTTAGCTCACACCGTAACTTGCAAAATCTCTTCTCATCCAAGGGCTTGGCGAAGATATCTGCCAATTGCTCTTCAGTGTTGACGTGTATGATATCAATATTTTCCTTCACAACATGATCTCTGAGAAAGTGATGACGAATTTCAATGTGCTTTGTCTTCGAGTGCTGAACTGGGTTGTTGGCAATCTTGATGGCGCTTTCGTTGTCGCAGTAGAGTGGCACTTGCTTCAGATGAATGACATAGTCCTTGAGTGTTTGCTTCATCCACAGAAGCTGAGCGTAGCAAGATCCAGCAGCAATGTATTCAGATTCAGCAGTGGGGAGGGATACACAGTTCTGCTTCTTTGAAGACCAACATACAAGTGATCATCCCAGAAAATGACATGTGCCTGATGTAGACTTGGGATCCACCTTGTCACCAGCATAATCAGCATCCGAGAATCCAACCAGATCAAACTCTGAGCCCTTTGGATACCATAATCCTAGAGTTGGGGTGTGAGCCAAATATCGAAGAATTCGCTTCACAGCTAAGTGATGCGACTCCTTTGGTGCCACTTGGAATCGAGCACACATGCAAACACTAAGCATAATATCTGGCCTAGATGCACATAGATAAAGTAAAGAACCAATCATGGAGTGGTATACCTTTTGATCGAACTCTTTACCATTGTCGTCGGGACCCAGATGATGTTTGGCTGGCATTGGCATCATGAAGCCTTTGCAGTCTTGCATACCGAACTTCTTCAGGCAATCTTTGAGATACTTCTCTTGAGATATGAAGATGCCGTTGCATTGCTGTCGTATTTGAAGACCGAGGAAGAACTTCATCTCTCCCATCATGGACATCTGATATTGTTCTTGCATCATATATCCAAACTCTTCACTGTACTTCTGATTGGTGCAGCCGAAGATAATGTCATCCACATATATTTGGCATACAAACAGTTCACCATCATATGTTTTCGTGAAGAGAGTGGGGTCGAGGGAACCAGGTATGAAGCCTTTGCTCTTCAGGAAGTATTTGAGTGTGTCATACCATGCCCGAGGGGCTTGTTTGAGGCCATACAGTGCCTTGTTGAGCTTGTATACCATGTCAGGATGTTTTGGATCTTCAAAGCCAGGCGGTTGTGCAACATACACTTCTTCAATCTTGCCATTGAGAAAAGCGCTCTTCACATCCATTTGATATAGAAGTATGTTATGATGATTTGCATAGGCCAGCAGTATGCGTATGGCTTCAAGTCGAGCCACGGGAGCAAATGTTTCATCGAAGTCAATCCCTTCCAATTGAGTATATCCTTGTGCAACGAGACGAGCTTTGTTTCTTACAACTTGACCATCCTCATCTTGCTTGTTGCGGTATATCCATTTGGTGCCTATTATATTGTGCTTCCGTGGATCAGGACGCTTAACCAGTTCCCATACATTGTTCAGCTCAAACTGTTGAAGCTCTTCTTGCATAGATTGAATCCATTCAGGTTCCATGAAGGCTTCTTCAACTTTCTTAGGTTCTGTTATTGAGAGGAATGCGAAGTGCCCATAGAAATTTGCTAGCTGAGTTGCCCTTGAACGAGTGAGCGGACCGGGTGCATTGATGCTATCAATTATTCTCTCAATCTGCACTTCATTGGCAACACGAGGATGTATAGGGCGAAGATTTTGCTCTTGCTGATCATTGTCATTGTTAGAAGGATTGTCTTCAGGCTGAGCATTGTTTTCAGGTTGATCAGGTGAGGATATGATAAGTTCCTCTTCAGGTTGAGCTTCAGAGGGTATGATTTCTCCAGTTCCCATTAGTTTGATTGATTCACTGGATGGAACTTCATCTAGCACATTTGGCAAGTGCTCTCTTTGTGAACCGTTAGTCTCATCGAACCACACATCCACTGTTTCAACCACTTTATAATGAAAGAGATTGAAGACTCTGTAGGAGTGCGAATCCTTTCCATATCCAAGCATAAAACCCTCATGTGCTTTTGGTGCAAATTTTGAAGTGTGATGTGGATCCTTGATCCAGCACCTTGCACCAAATACTCTGAAGTAACTGACATTTGGCTTCTTGCTAGTAAGGAGCTCATAAGATGTCTTGTTCAGAAGCTTGTGAAGATAAACACGATTGATTGTATGGCATGCAGTATCAATGGCTTCAGGCCAGAATTTTCTTGGAGTCTTGTATTCATCAAGCATCGTTCGGGCCATCTCAATGAGTGTTCTGTTCTTGCGTTCGACGACGCCATTCTGCTGTGGCGTGTACGGGGCTGAGAATTCATGTGTGATGCCCAAAGTATCAAGATATGTATCAAGGCCAGTGTTCTTGAATTCAGTGCCATTGTCACTTCTGATGTACTTTATCTTGGCACCATAGTTGTTCATTGCTCGATTGGCGAAGCGTCTGAAGACATCCTGCACTTCAGTCTTGTAGAGGATTATGTGCACCCAAGTATATCTAGAATAATCATCAAAAATGACAAAGCCATAGAGACAAGCAGTGGTAGTAAGAGTTGAGTAATGAGTGGGACCGAAAAGATCCATGTGGAGCAGTTCGAAGGGTCGAGTAGTTGTCATGATTGTCTTCGAGGGATGTTTGGCCCTCGTCATCTTTCCTGCTTCACAGGCACCGCATAAGTGATCTTTCTTGAACTTGACGCCCTCGATGCCTATGACATGCTTCTTCTTTGCAAGGGTGTGGAGGTTCCTCATGCCAGCATGCCCTAGCCTCCGATGCCAGAGCCAGCATTCTGAAGCTTTTGCTAGAAGACATACGGCAAGCTGTGGTCCTGCTGAGAAATCTACCACGTACAAATCATCTTTCCGATACCCTTCAAACACTAGAGACTTGTCAGATTCCATTAGAACAAGGAAACGATATTTTCCAAACATTACGATCATGTTCAAATCGCAAAGCATTGAGACAGACATTAAGTTGAAGCTAAGGGATTCAACAAGCATGACTTTATCCATGTGTTGATCTTTTGAGATTGCAACTCTACCTAGACCCAATACCTTACTTTTACCAGTGTCAGCAAATGTGATGTGACTCTTGTCGGATGGACGTAAGGTTGAGTCCATAAGAAGGCTTCTTTTGCCAGTCATGTGATTGGTACACCCACTATCAATAATCCATTCTGAAGACGCTGGTGTCATACCCTACAGTGTAGTTAGGGGGATAGGCTTCACGAAGAGAATTGTGAAGCAAAAACATTTGACGAACCAGTGGGTTATGAAAGCTTAGATCCAGATTAGGACTGATAGGGAGAGTAGCAAGCGATTCAGGAACGAAGTACATAGTAAGACCATTCGGGCATTTGATCTTGCGCCCTACAAGATGTTTAAGGTCCCCAGCAATAGCGTCAGACGATTTTGGTTTTCTGCTGGAGACCTTTTCCTGCAAAAAAGAGTTTAAGCTTTCTTAGCCACCCACATCTTCAAGGGTGGCTTAGAAGCAATAAGTCTAAGTGCAGCGTCTGAGAACTTTGGCTTTGGAGCCCTAGCAAAAAGTCTTGCAGGCGGATAATAGTACTCATAAGAACACGCAGAATAGTTCTTGGTCTTATGAACATGGCGGTTCGATGAACCGTGCTCATATTCATAGGCCTAAGTATGGTTTCCCTGCAAAACATTTGCGTTAGTGCGACTCGGGTGAGTCCTCTGTCTGTATGAAGCCTTTGGACCGTATGAAGCCTGTGGTCTGGGGTTTGTCTTCTTCACCTGTGGTGTCATGATGACATTCACAGGAAGATTTTCCAAACACTTTTTCGGCACCCAGATCTTCTTCATAGGCGGCCCATTCCTGCAGTTAGTATCAATATACCTGGCAAACACTTCACCATTCTGATTCTTAAACAGTTTATAGTTTCCATCAAAGGATTCATCAATGACAATGGGGTTAGCACAAGTGAAGCCAGGTAGATTGGATGGATCTGCTGAAGGTTCCTTTGCAGCAACCCATGTGGTTTTGGGGTACTGCTCAGGTTTCCAATAAGAGCCATCAGCATTCACTTTCCTTACGAACCCAACACCCTCTTTCCTCGGGTTTCGGTTCAGAATCTGCCTTTTGAGGACATCACATAGTGTCTGATGCCCTTTAAGACTTTTGTACATCCCTGTTTCAAGCAATGTCTTCAACCTAGCATTCTCATCAGCAATAGCAGAGGGGTTAGTTCCCACATCAACAGTTGAAGATATTGCAACAGTAGCAGCAGTAGAACATTCAGCAACAGAAGTAGCATTATCACGCTCAATGCATTTAAGACATGGTGGTTCAAATCCTTCCTGAGCGGAACTGATCTGTTTGGCGCGAAGTGACTCATTTTCCTTTTGAAGATCTTCATGAGCCGCTCTCAATTTCTCAAGATCTTGCTTCCTTTGAAGATAATCATAGGAAAGCTTTTCATGAGTTGTTGAGAGCGTTTCATGACGACTTTGAAGTTCCTCATACTTAACGTGAAGATTTTTTATGTCTTCAATTAAGGACTCGGATCGAGTCATTTCAGTGTATAACAGATCATCGCTTTTGTCTAACAGTTTTTGAATATGTTCCATAGCTTTCTGTTGTTCAGTTGCAATTTTAGCAAGTGTTTTGTAGCTTGGTTTTGAACCACAATCAGAGTCATCTTCACTAGATGTTTGATAGTGAGTAGTGCGTGTGTTTACCTTGGCACCGCGTGCCATGAAGCAGTAGGTAGGAGCGGAGTAGTCCTTGTCATTTGCATCGGTGTCGGTGATGAAGTCATTGTCTTCAGTGTTGAAGATGGACTTGGCAACGTATGCTGTAGCCAGACTTGCAACGCCAGAGTCGGACTCCTCCTCAGACTCCACCTCCGCCTCCTCAGAAGCGGACTCCTCCTTTGAATCCATTTCCTTGCCAACAAACGCACGTGCCTTGCCAGATGAGCTCTTCTTGTGTGATGAAGACTTTGAGGAAGACTTGGAAGAAGAATTTGAATATTTCTTCTTCTTCTTGTCGTCAGAGTCATATTCCTTGCTCTTCTTCTTCCTTTTGTTCTCATTGTCCCACTGCGGACACTCAGAGATGAAGTGGCCAAGTTTCTTGCACTTGTGGCATGTTTTCTTCTTGTAGTCATGAGCAGAAGCTTCATCATTCCTTGAGCTTGATCGTGAAGACTTTCTGAAGCCTTTCTTCTTGGTGAATTTTTGGAACTTCTTAACAAGCATAGCAAGTTCCTTTCCAATGTCTTCAGGGTCATCAGAACTGCTGTCAGATTCTTCTTCAGATGAGGAGACAGCTTTTGCCTTCAACGCACGAGTTCGCCCATAGTTGGGACCGTAGATATCTCTTTTCTCAGAAAGCTGAAACTCATGTGTGTTGAGACTCTCAAGTATGTCAGATGGATCGAGTGTCTTGAAATCAGGACGTTCTTGAATCATCAGGGCTAGGGTGTCAAACGAACTGTCAAGTGATCTCAGGAGTGTTTTGATGACTTCATGCTTGGTGATCTCAGTAGCGCCGAGGGCTTGAAGCTCATTTGTGATGTCAGTGAGTCGATCAAACGTGAGCTGGACATTCTCATTGTCATTTCTCTTGAAGCGGTTGAAGAGGTTGCGAAGGACACTGATTCTCTGATCTCTCTGGTTGAGACGCCTTCGTTGACCTTGGAGAGCCAGTCCCAGACTAGCTTAGATGTTTCCAAAGCACTCATGCGGCCATACTGTCCTTTGGTCAGATGACCACAGATGATATTCTTGGCAGTAGAGTCCAGTTGAATGAACTTCTTGACGTCAGCAGCAGTGACACCTTCTCCAGCCTTGGGAACGCCGTTCTTGACGACATACCATAGGTCGACGTCAATGGCTTCAAGATGCATGCGCATCTTATTCTTCCAGTAGGGATATTCAGTTCCATCGAAGACGGGGCATGCGGCGGAGACTTTAATTATCCCTGCAGTGGACATAGCTAAAACTCTAGGTGGTTAAACCGAATCACACAGAACAAGGGAGTACCAAGCTCTGATACCAACTAAAAGTGCGTTATATCGACTAGAGGGGGGGGTGAATAGGCGATTTTTATGAAAGTCTTCAAAACGTGGAAGTTTCGAAGACAAACAATAGAAATAAACCTATTACCATGCAGGGGAAGGTAGACTACACTAGGCAAACCATAGAGTCAAGTATTCAATGAAGTGAAAGCACAATGACTAATAGCAGCTAGGTAGTAAGGATCAGGTAGGAAGATATTATGAAGCCAAACAGAACACGCAGTCACTCAGTGAAGACAAAAGATAGTGCAATCATACAATGACTTCACAAGGACCAACAGTAAGTAAAGGGAAGGGAAGGATGAAACCAGTGACTCGTTGAAGACAATGATTTGTTGGACCAGTTCCAGTTGCTGTGACAACTGTACGTCTGGTTAGGGCGGCTAGGTATTTAAACCTTAGGACACACAGTCCCGGACACCCAGTCCTGAACACGTAGCTCAGGACACCAAGTCCTCACCATATTCTCCTTGAGCTAAGGTCACTTAGTCCTCGCCCAATCACTCTGGTAAGTCTTCAAGGTAGACTCCCAAACCTTCACAAACTTCGTTCACTGGCAATCCACAATGTCTCTTGGATGCTCTGAACGCGACGCCTAACCGTCTGGAGGATTCACAGTCCTCAAGTGTAATAAGTCTTCAGATCACACAGACAAGAAGACTTAAGTGATGCCTAACACTCTTTGGCTCTGGGTGGTTAGGGCTTTATCCTCGCAAGGAATTCTCTCTCAAAGGCTTCGAGGTGGGTTGCTCTCAAACGACAAAAGCCGTACTCTAACTCTGAGCAGCCAACCGTTTATGGTTGTAGGGGGTGGGCTATTTATAGCCACTAGGCAACCCGACCTGATTTGTCCGAAATGACCCTGGGTCACTAAGGAACTGACACGTGTTCCAACGGTCAGATTTCAAACACACACGGCAACTTTACTTGGGCTACAAGCAAAGCTGACTTGTCCGACTCTGGACAAGATTCGCTCTCATAGTCTTCACTCGAAGACATAGGTTTTGGTTAAGCATCACTTCAGTCATTCTGACTGGTTCTCTTGGACCCCACTTAACAGTACGGTGGTTCCTATGACTCAACAAAGAAGAAAAAGAACTACGAAAATATCTAAGTCTTCGAGCTCCATAGGCTTCATGCGATGTCTTCTCTTGTCATAGTCTTCAATGTGAATATCTTCTTATACCACCTTGACATCAATGTCTTCATACATTTCTAGGGGTCATCTCTGGTAGGACTGAATCAATGAGAGGGACTTCTACCTGTGTTATCCTGCAATTCTCACAAACACATTAGTCCCTCAACTAGGTTTGTCGTCAATACTCCAAAACCAACTAGGGGTGGCACTAGATGCACTTACAAATCAATTGTTTCATACTTTAGTAATCTCAAACTTTATAAACCTTCACGCAATACATGAGTGCGAGCCACGGACATAGCACTATGGGTGGAATAGAATATGATGATGGGGTTTATATGGAGAAGACAAAAAGGGAGAAAGTCTCACATCAACGAGGCTAATCAATGAGCTATGGAGATGCCCATCGATTGATGTTAATGCAAGGAGTAGGGATTGCCATGCAACGGATGCACTAGAGCTATAAATGTATGAAAGCTCAACAAAAGAAACTAAGTGGGTGTGCATCAAATTTGCTTGCTCACGAAGACCTAGGGCACTTGAGGAGGCCCATTGTTGGAATATACAAGCCAAGTTCTGTAATGAAAAATTCCCACTAGTATATGAAAGTGACAAAACAAAAGACTCTCTATCATGAAGATTATGGTGCTACTTTGAAGCACAAGTGTGGTAAAAGGATAGTAGCATTGCCCCTTTTTTATTTTTTATTTGGCCTTTCTTTTTTTTAATTCTTTTTTGGGACAATGCTCTATTAATGATGATCATCACACTTCTGTTTATTTACAACTCAAAGATTACAACTCGATACTAGAACAAGGTATGACTCTATATAGGTTTTTGTAATCTGAAAATATAAAAATAGCAAGGTAACTAATGATAAAAGTGAGCATAAACAGTATTGCAATGCGTTGAAACAAGGCCTAGGGTTCATACTTTCACTAGTGCAAGTTCTCTCAACAATAATAACATAATTGGATCATATAACTATCCCTCAACATGCAACAAAGAGTCACTCCAAAGTCACTAATAGCGGAGAAAAAACGAAGAGATTATTGTAGGGTACGAAACCACCTCAAAGTTATCCTTTCTGATCGATCTATTCAAGAGTCCATAGTAAAATAACACGAAGCTATTCTTTCAGTTCAATCTATTCTAGAGTTCGTACTAGAATAACACCTTAAGACACAAATCAACCAAAACCCTAATGTCACCTAGATACTCCAATGTCACCTCGAGTATCCGTGGGTATGATTATACGATATGCATCACACAATCTCAGATTCATATATTCAACCAACACAAAGAACTTCAAAGAGTGCCCCAAAGTTTCTACCGGAGAGTCAAGACGAAAACATGTGCCAACCCCTATGCATAAGTTCACGAGGTCACTGAACTCGCAAGTTGATCACCAAAGCATACATCAAGTGGATCACAGGACATCCCATTGTCACCACAGATAAGCACATGCAAGACATACATCAAGTGTTCTCAAATCCTTAAAGACTCAATCCGATAAGATAAATTCAAAGGGAAAACTCAATTCATCACAAGGAGAAAGAGGGGGAGAAACATCATAAGATCCAACTATAATATCAAAGCTCGCGATACATCAAGATCATGCCAAATCAAGAACACGAGAGAGAGAGAGAGATCAAACACATAGCTACTGGTACATACCCTCAGCCCCAAGGGTGAACTACTCCCTCCTCGTCACGGAGAGCGCCGGGATGATGAAGATGTCCACCGGAGAGGGATTCCCCCCCTCCAGCAGGGTGCCGGAATGGGTGTAGATTGGTTTTTGGTGGCTACAGAGGCTTGCGACGGTGGAACTCCCGATCTAGGTTTCTTTCTGGAAGTTTGGGTATATATAGGAGGTGTTGGAGTCGGGAACAAGTCAGGGGGGGTCCTCGAGGCGGCCACGAGGTAGGGGGTAGGGCACGCCCCCCACCCTCATGGTGGCCTCAGGACTCTTCTGGCCCATCTCCGGTACTCCGTGGGCTTCTTCTAGTCCAAAAATGATCTCCGTGAAATTTCAGGTCAATTGGACTCCGTTTGGTTTTCCTTTTCTGCGATACTCAAAAACAAGGAAAAAACAAAAACTAGCACTGGGCTCTAGGTTAATAGGTTAGTCCCAAAAATCATATAAAATAACATATAAATGCATATAAAACATCCAAGGTTGATAATATAATAGCATGGAACAATAAAAAATTATAGATACGTTGGAGACGTATCAGTCTATCCCACCATGGCCATCGCCCACGAAGGACTTGCCTCACTCAGGTAGATCTTCACAAAGTAGGCGATCTCGTCTCCCTTACAAACTCCTTTGTTCAACTCTACAATCTTGTCAGAGGCTCCCAAGTGACACCTAACCAATCTAGGAGACACCACTCTCCAAAAGGTAATAGATGGTGTGATGATGATGAACTCCTTGCTCTTTTGCTTCAAATGATAGTCTCCCCAACACTCAACTCTCTCTCACAGATTTGGCTATGGTGGAAAGATGATTTGAGTGGAAAGCAACTTGGGGAAGGCTAGAGATCAGGATTTGTGTGGTTGGATTGAAATTTCTTGGGTCTCAACACATGAGTAGGTGGTTCTCTCTCAGAAAATGAGTAGTGGAAGTGTAGGCACGTTCTGATGGCTCTCTCTCAAATGGAGAAGGGGGTGGAGGGGTATATATAGCCTCCACACAAAATACAACCGTTACACACATTTGACCCAACTCGGTCAGACTGAATAGAAGAACTCGGTGAGACCGATTCAGTTCAAAATGTGAACGTTAGAAATCTCGGTGGGACCGACATGATCAACTCGGTGGGACCGATGTGCTAGTGTTGGGGCAAAACCTCATCTTGGTGAGACCGATTGCATAAACTCGGTGATACCGATTTCAACAATGACCAAACAGAGAGTTGGTCAAGCAAACTCGGTAGGACCGATTTTACATTTCGGTGAGACCAAAATAGTTACAATAGGCAACAGAGAGTTTGCAAGGCCATCTCGGTGAGACCGAGATCCCGATCGATGAGACCGAATTGTCTAGGGTTTCTGGCACTGGCTAGGTCAAATGAACTCGGTGGGGCCGGACAGATCAAATTGGTGGGGCTGAGTTTGACTTATAGGTTTTGGACATATATGGAAATGAGAAAGTGGCTGAGGGGTTTGGAGCAATATCACTAAGCACTTTGAGCAAGTAGACCATTAAGCAACACATCATCCCCTTTTAATAGTATTGGCTTTCCTATGGACTCAATGTGATCTTGGATCACTAAAATGGAAATGAAGAGTCTTGAGCCTTTGCCAATCTTTGCCCTTAGCATTTTAAGGGGTCCACATCTCTAGTCCATGCCATGCCAATCATTGAACTTTATGAAATATTGAACTTCAATGGATATTAGTTCAATGTGCTATATATTGTTATGAATTACCAAAACCACCCGGGGATTAGTTGCACTTTCAGTCTCCCCCTTTTTGGTAATTGATGACAACATATAGATCAAAGCTTCGACAAATGATAATATGAATGAAATACATCATCGCTTTGAGAAGTATGTGATAAGCAAGAGCTCCCCCTAAATTTGTGCATTATTTAAAATTTGCTTTTGAATGCAAATGCACAATTGATTAGAATCACGGGTCACTCTTCCATGTCACATACATCTTGGTGGAGCACTCAAAATGATAAGATATAATGAACATGCAGTCATCACCAAGGGAAAATATGATTGATCATGCACAAATATCATAGGTATCATCATGCAATCACACATTAAAGTATAGTATTATCAAACACATGATCACAAGAGTATCTCACAAACAAGCATAAATATTGTAGCATGAATCAGACGAGCAAACGATCAAAGTAGCAAGATAGGAAACAAAAAGCAAAACACGCTCTCTCTCTCTCTCTCGAAACCTAATGATCTATACACTTTCACCCCCTTTGGCAACAAGTTACCAAAAAGCTTGAAAATGCATAGTGCTATGCGACACTCTAGGCACGATCTCCGGGAGTTCCTAAAGTGGTCTTCTGGCCGGTTGCTCCGGTGTGCGTAGAAGGCGTGGAGAGGACAACATCTGCAAATGCTTCTGAAGATGTCTGAGGACCTGGAGGAGTTGAAACTGGAGGAATGACTGAGGCGGTTGCTGTAGGTCGGACTGGGCGTTCGGTTCCCCCAAACCGATCGGTTCGGTTCCTCAGTGTATTAACATTTCGGTTCTGTCAAAATACTGACTGACCGGTGAATTGAAAATTAGCTGACCAAAGATTCTTTGCACCGAAATGTCGGTTCGGTTGTTGGTTCTACCGAAACAGCACCGAGATATACGTATTTAATGACAACCGCAGCCTACGTCTATTCGAATGTACAGTGCTTGTACCTCTGCCTACTAGCTAGTTATAAAGGCTAGCCTCCTTGGTTGTTTCCTCCTATTGATTCTCCCGAGCAAAACTTTACCCTGTAAAACTTAGCGGTGGCGGCTCACTAGGTAAAGTACCTACTACCTACATGACAGAAGTAGTAGTATTCTATTTTACACAAAATTTAAAGTGACGCCAAGCCCCGTGAGTCAAGGTCACCTCTTCCCGATACAACCATGGAAGTACATTATATCGACTAGAGGGGGGGTGAATAGGCGATTTTTACAAATTCGTCACTCAGGAATTTCAGGGTGAGTAAATTCCTAAGCAACGAACTACTTAGCAACGGAATAAGTACTCAGATGCAAGCATAATAGAGTAGTTGCACAGTCATCATGATGAAATGAAAACAAGCATAGAGTATAAGTAGCGTAAACACATGATAAGCAGGCTGAAGACAAAGTGATTGAAGAATTAAGATTGAGGAAATTGAGAAAGTCTTCAGTCAAAGTCTTCAAACAGTAACAATCAAGTACTTCTACACAGAAATGAGGAAATGAAAGGGTCGAGGAAATAGAACCAGTAGCTTGGTGAAGACAGTGATTTGGTAGACCAGTTCCAACTGTTGTGACAGTCGTATGTCTGGTTGGAGCGGCTAGGTATTTAAACCCGAGGACACACAGTCCCAGACACACAGTCCTCACTATATTCTCCTTGAGCTAAGGTCACACAGACCTCGCCCAATCACTCATGGTAAGTCTTCAGGTGACTTCCAAACCTTCACAGACTCGGTCACTCGGCGATCCACAATTTCCTCTTGGCTGCTCTAGACCATGACGCCTAACCGTCTGGAGGATGTACAGTCCACAAAGGTAACAAGCATCGGTTCCACACAGGAACAATCTCTTAAGTGATGCTCAATCACTTTGGGTTTGTAGGTGTTTGGGTTTGGGTTTTCCTCAATTGATGATTTTCGCTCAAAGTCCTCGGAGGACGGGATGCTCTCAATGACAAGTGTCAGTTTCTCGCAGAGCAGCCAACCAGCTAGTGGTTGTAGGGGGGGGGGCTATTTATAGCCCAGGGAGCAGCCCGACATGATAAGACATAAATGCCCTTCAATGATATGCCCGTTAGGTGGGTAGATATTTTGGGACAGCTGGCGCGTAGCACAACAACAGTCGGAAATTTGGCTATCAAATTCCTCAGGGCTATCATGTTCCTCACTTGTAGGCAATCCACACTGGCAAATTCCTAACTCCTTAGTCAGAACAAATTCTTCAGGGACCAGACGATCTTCGTCTCTGTCACTGAAGAAATTGACTGAACTGTATGAGATTTCCAATGGCTTCACTCGAAAGGATTGGTAGGTACTACTGTAGGATGCTGCTAATGCGACACTACGATCAGAGACCCTTCGACTAAACTGTGTGCAATGTCATAATCGCAAATGATGGTGTAAAAAACCATCAAAAAAGGTGCAAAACGTTTGCGATGGAGGATGCATCAAACACGGTTCAAATTTTAGTTGCGTGTGCGATTGAGGGCATACGGTTCAGTTCAGCTAACCATTTGCGATTAGGAGGAACAAAAGAAACGGGTAGCCATATGAAGGTGTGTGTGATGTACATCATATGGTTCACTCGGATGAACTGTTTGTGATTAGGCAACTCAAAAGAAACGGTCAGTCAGATCAAAGGTGTGTGTGATATACGGCATGCAGTTCACTCGAATGAACTATTTGCGTTGAGACATGAGAACGGGAACGGTACAAATGAACAAGATGTGTGTGATACGAGGTAAACAGGTCTGTAATCAGAAACATGTGCGAAGACCGATAACAACACAGACGATTACTGCTAACAAGCCGTGTGTGTTGTGAGCAAATGATTGCTGGTATACAATTGTGAGTGATTGATGAAAACATCACCGACGGGTTCCATTGTTTAGTCCGTGTGCGATGTGATTTTGTTTATCCACACAACATCTATGCTCTGTCTACAGAGCATCAATGTATATACTTAAAATGACAGCATTGCATAACCAAATCAAGCATACAATTACACAAGTCACTACACACATAACATTTCCACACACCAAAGAAAGCAATTACATGCATACTAAAGTAGGAGAAATGAGCATCTAATCATCTACTTATTGTTGCGACGACGCTTGCCATTACTCTGCTTCTGGCTGGATCCCTGGCCATTTTGGGGAAGGAGACACTTCCTCATGTCAACGATCCGCCTGTACATGTCGTAGCTCGTGTACGCCTCCTTGGCCGCGTACACGACGTGAGCTTTGTCGAGTTTCTCCATCCAGGCCGAGTGCCAGGCACGCTTGTCCTTGTTGCACGAATCCTTCATGTCTCTGTAGTAGGGGTTGATGATGGCCTCGGCGAGGTGAACCAGCGAGTCCTTCTCATGCTCCTTGCTACCCCAGATCTTGTATTGGCCCTGGATGTCGACAAGATTCTGGCAGGCGATGCCCGGATTCTTGAGCGCCTTTACATCGTTGGTGATGTGAACCGTAGCGAACATGTAGTGGTGGCTGTTGACAAACCTGGCGAAACGCTCACAAGGCCTTGTGGCCAAGCAGTAGTGGTAGACGAGGACGTGGTGGGCACGCACATCTGGGCGACAGTGACCTTGGGACAAGACCCAGCACGAGTGCGGGTGTACTCGAGGTCGAACCCGACCACCTTGTACTTCTCCGCGGCAAGCAACAACTCCATGATGTGGATGGAGTGCTCCACCCAGACCAGCTCCACCTAGACCGAGTCGTTGGTGTACACCACCGAGAGGACCATGAACCTTCTGTGGGTGTCCACCATGGCACGCATGGTGAACTGTTGCTCATCGTCGGCAGTCGCTCGGAGTGCCATTGGAGCTGCGCAAGATACCCTCTAAGAATATCTCGTGGTGGGTGTGCTTCTTGCAATGGTGGGGCGCGATCGAAAGGTTGAAAAGACACAAGGGTAGGTTAAATGGATGCTGTAATAAATGGGGGCCGGCCGGCCTGTAATCATCATGTCTTGTCACGACGTTCATAGCGGAGGATTCCAGTGCATGCTTGACAACACCGCCGCACGCGTGGGCTCAAAGAGGCGCCAAATGTATCGTCGGTGAGCCTATTCTCGTGCTACCGCACTGTTTACCGCGCAAGCTTCCCGCCCGGCTAGTTTGGCCACGCGTCGGCTAGAAGAGGGACAAATCATGGGCGTTTATTGGCAAAAAGCTTTGTAAAAACAAAGTGTGTGGAATGACTTCAGTCATAAGTTTACCCTTAGGTGATGAGGTCAAAGTTACACAGAAGGGTGATGATGGACACTTGAGTGCGATAATTAATTCTACGCTCTAAAGTGCACACGGTGGAAGAAACCAACTGTGTGCAATAATGTCGAAGATCGCAGTCCAGTTAGCTATACAGATCGTCTGCTGTGAGATCGACAAGGTAAAATGATTCGAGAATGGTTAATAAAATATAAGACCATTGCATATTAAGGTCAAAATAGTGCTAGCAATATACGAGTCTCATACGATGCCATTTCAACGATTGTACCACAAAAGCTCGAAATGATACAAGGTACAAATTCCAGAGTTATATGGCTCAAATTCGAATATTACAAGGTTCAAACTGATATTAGAAATGAAATTCAGTTCATCAGCTGCAAAAGCTCGCGCTGATCCACTGAACATGGATATTAGAGAGGTTCAAACTAATATCACTTCTTCTAAGTCTGGCTTTGAAACCTCACAATTTTTGCAAAGGGGCCAGCCACTGAGAAGTCATGTATGGGGTTGACATGATGACTTTCGATTACTCTGTCATCTGAAGTTCCAAAATGAAATTCAACATTTTTGGAGCCTACTCCATTCTGCCGCAGGCACCGGCGCTGATCAACAAATGATTCATTTTTGCGAAATAAATGTAGGGAAAACCTAATTTCCTTCAGCACCCTTGATATGAGAACAAAGAACCTAGCGAATATAATCTCAGGTAAGGTCCCTCGGTAGGAGTTCAAAGTAATTTCTAAGAGATGTAGATCTAGGCATTCGACATGCTTGTTATATTGTATCACATTATCCACCACTAGGCCTAATCTTATCTGCAAAAGAAGAAAACGTGTTAGTGCCTACATGCGGTTTTGAACATTACTACATGCCTAGCTAGTTGGTTTGCAGGATTTGTAAAGTGCACAAACATGCCATCTTCGATCTGACATGATTAACATGGGCATTTGATTACATTCTAGAAAAAATGTAGCCTTCTTCACAAGAGGTTGGAGTGGATGAAAAGTTCCCTAAGAAAACTAGTACAAATGAATCCAAAGGAGAAATGCTTATTGATTGTAACCATATGGATCAAGCAACCAATATGGGGGGACATGTATGTACAAAAATCATCCAAAAGAACTGTAACACCCTCGATGCGACTATAGCTCCCACGTGTCGAGGCACGACTTAGAGACATAATCGCATTGAAGGCATATGTCGCAAGTGAGGTAATCTTCACACAACCCATGTAATACATAAGGGAAAGAGTACATAGTTGGCTTACAATCGCCACTTCACACAATTACATGAATAAACATTACATCAATCAAATACACTCATGGTCCGACTACGGAACCAAAATAAAAGAAGAACCCCAAATGCGACAAAGGTCCCCGATCGACCCCAACTGGGCTCCACTACTGATCAACTAGAACGAAACAACACAAAGGACAAGATCTTCATCGAGCTCCTCCTGAGCTTGGTTGCGTCATCTGCACGGATCTCATCGGCACCTGCAAGCTGGTTTTGGAAGTATCTGTGAGCCACGGGGACTCAGCAATCTCGCACCCTCGCGATCAAGACTATTTAAGCTTATGGGTAAGGTAAAGGTATGAGGTGGAGCTGCAGCAAGCGACTAGCATATATGGTGGCTAACATACGCAAATGAGAGCGAGAAGAAGAAGGCAAAGCACGGGTGATAAAGGTATGATCAAGAAGTGATCCTGGACTACCTACGTCAAGCATAACTCCAACAACCGTGTTCACTTCCCGGACTCCGCCGGAAAGAGACCATCACGGTTACACACGCGGTTGATTCATTTTAATTAAGGTCAAGTTCAGGTTTTCTACAACCGGACGTTAACAAATTCCCATCTGCCCATAACCGCGGGCACGGCTTTCGAAAGTTCAAATCCCTGCAGGGTGTCCCAACTTAGCCCATCACAAGCTCTCACGGTCAACGAAGGAATAGACCTCCACCCGAGACATTCCGATCAAACTCGGCATCCCAGTACAACAAGACATTTCGACAGGGTAAAACTAAACCAGCAACACCGCCCGAATGTGCCGACAAATCCCGATAGGAGCTGCACATATCTCTTTCTCAGGGCACACTCAGATTGTCCTAGGTACGGGTAGGCCAGCCCAGAGTTGCCCCTGGTGGTCACCGGTAGCTGACAGTTGGACCAACACTCAGAGGAGCACTGGCCCGGGGGGGGTTAAAATAATGATGACCCTTGAGTCCGCGAAACCCAAGGGAAAAAGAGGCTAGGTGGCGAATGGTAAAACCAATGTTGGGCATTGCTGTAAGAGCTTTACTTAAGGCGAACTGTCAAGGGGTTCCCATTATAGCCCAACCGCGTAAGGGACGCAAAATCCGGGAACATAACACCGATATGACGGAAACTAGGGCGGCAAGAGTGGAACAAAACACCAGGCATAAGGCCGAGCCTTCCACCCTTCACCAAGTATATAGATGCATTAATTAAATCAGATATATAGTGATATCCCAACAAGTAAACAAATATGTTCCAACAAGGAACGGCCTCCAATCTTCACCTACAACTAGCAACGCTATAAGAGGGGCTGAGCAAAGCAGTAACATAGCCAATCAATGGTTTGCTAGGACATGGTGGGTTAGAGGTTGAACATGGCAATTTGGGTGGCTGACAAGCAAGTGGTAGGCATCGTAGCAATGGCATAGCACAAGAGCGAGCAAACTAGCATAGCAAAGATAGTAGTGATTTCGAGGGTATGATCATCTTGCCTGAAATCCCGCAAGGAAGAAGAACGAGTCCATAAAGAAGACAAACGGACGTAGACGAACGGGTCCTCACAACACGAAGTTATCGGAACCAACCCGAAGAAGCAACACCGGAAAAGAGAAAACAATATAGTAAACAACCCACACATCAACATGGCATGATGCACAAACGAGTATGATGCATGTCCGGTTTAATTATGCATGGCATGGCAAAGTGCACAATCAATACTACAAATTAAGTGGAGCTCAATATGCAACGGGATGCATATTGACGGAACACCACAACAATTATTTAGTTCTCTCTCGTTTATGTACCCCAATAATATTAAATGTTGATTAACATGGCAAGAGGTGAAGCACAACAAAACTACCTCTCTAGGCAAGTTTAAATGAGGCCGGAAGCAACGAGCAACAACTCCGGAAAATCCTCATATGCATAATTTAAGGTTTGGTACTGTTCTGCCCTAAACATTATTTTAGAGTTGTTAAACATGCAAGATGAGTGCACCATGATAAACTAGGCAAAATTCTACCCCAAAAACATATAAAGTTTATTAAAATCGGAGTTACGGTTATTTAGTTATGAATTAAATCATTTTAACATGGCATAGGGGCAAATTAATGGAAACAATATTTTTAAACATTTTAAACATGGGTGAAAGTTGGATATTATTAATCTACACAAAATTCTGAGCAAGTTTCTTATATAAATCATTTTAATCCGATGCACGGTTAGTGAGTTATTAAATGCATGAAGTCTAGGGACTAAACTGTGAAACTAGCCGTTTCTGAAAAACAGGAAAAATCGCAGGCGCTGAAAAAAATACTTCACGGGCCGAATCTAAGGAAGCCCAACAGCGAAGGAAAAAAGATAGAGGAGGGGGCGTTGGGGTCGGCTCACCCTGGGCCTTGGAGGCGCGGCCCAAAATGAAGAGGACGGAGGCCGAGGCGAGGCCGGCTAGAGCTGGGCCTTGGGGCGCTCACGCTGGGGAAGCAGGCCGGTGGGAGATGGATCTGGCCCGGTTCGGAGGAGGTGGCCCACTCGGGCGCGGGAGGCTGGAGCGCGGGGAGCTGGGCCTTCGCGGGGGCGCGGGCGAGCTGGGCTGGTGCGGAGGCCCACGAGGAGGGGCTCGTCTCCCTCGATCCCGATCGGATCGGGGAGGCAGGGGCGGCGGCGCCCGATGGTGAAGCCGGCGAGGGACGGCGGGGCTTCCCCGGCTGCGGCACGAGAAGCAGCGGGGATGGGGAGAGGCGGATCCGACGAGGGAAGGCCCGGATCCGGCGACGACGCGGCAAGACGGGGCTGGCGGGGAGCTTGGTAGGTGGCGGCACGGGAGAAGTACGGCGGGGTCGAAGCATGGTGGAGACAGGCGGCGGGCGGCGGACGGCGTCGGGAAGGACGAAGGCGGCGCCTCCCGGGCGGCGGCGCGAGGAGATGGACCCGCGCGGGCCGGTTGCGGGCTTTCCGGGCCCGGCGGCGAAGTGGGGAGGCTGGGCGCTGACGTGGCGCGCGGTGAGTGGAGGGGAAGCGGCGGCGGGGTGACATGTCGCGCTCTCATTGGGCGGAGTGAGGTGGCGCGCGGGGACGGACATGTCCGGCGCGGGCGAAATTGTCCGGCGGCGCGAGGTGGACAAAGGTTAGGGTTTGGACTGCGCGAAAAATTCGGAGGGGATCACATATTTATAGGTAGAGGGAGCTAGGAGAGTCCAAATGAGGTGCGGTTTTCGGCCACGCGATCGTGATCGAACGACCGAGATGATGGAACAGAGTTAGGTGGGTTTTGGGCCAAAATGGAAGGGTGTTGGGCTGCAACACACACGAGGCCTTCTCGGTCCCTCGGTTAACCGTTGGAGTATCAAACGAAGTCCAAATGGTACGAAACTTGACATGCGGTCTACCGGTAGTAAACCAAGGCCGCATGACAAGTCTTGGTCCAATCCGGAAATGTTTAGTCCCCACACAAGAAATAAAGGTAGAAATGACCACCGGAGGAGAACGAAGCGCCAGATTGCAAAACGGACAACGGGGAAAATGCTCGGATGCATGAGACGAACACGTATGCAAATGCAATGCACATGATGACATGATATGAGATGCATGACACGCAAGCAATGACAACGCAACAACAGCGAATAACTGCACGACACCTGGCACATCGGTCTCGGGGCGTTACAAGAACCTTCAGAAATCGTAGTACATTGTCATTGTAAACTTGGAAAAAGGTGTCACAAATTGAACTCCCTTATGGTTAACATTTAACAGGAAAGGAACATCACCTCGATATATAGCTTCTCCAGGCACGAAAAGCATCTCAGGAGACTGACAACTTGGTCCAGGTTGGGCCCGATAGATTCTAGTGCCAAGACTTTCACTGTGCGCAGTTTCAGGGTCAAGCTTGTCGGAATCATTTTCTGAATGACAGACGAACAAACATCTTCAAAATTAGAAATAACGTTAATTTGTGGAAGGAGAGTTAGAAGGCGGCTGTTGTACCTGAACGGGTGTGGATCCAATAACAAGTTCGGAGCATTTCTTAGACGAGTAGCCCACCACTGTCAATTTCGGTGCAGAAATGACATTGATTCTTGTTGGACCTTCTTGATCAACTACAAGTAATCTCTCAAGTGCAGGTGTGTCTTGGATGACCATACCGTGGTACACATCTTGTGATGTCTTCCCGCCACACTAGCAACACACATAAATAGTCCGGAGAGTCATGGAGGTGATGTGGAAGGTACTCAACCCATTAATTGTCTGAAGACGAAGGTACTTGAGTGCAGTACAGCCACAGAGCAGGCGCTCCATGTCACCCTTTGAGAGGTAGACAGCGACGAGCTCGAGGTGCTTCAGTCGTGGTAGAATAAGAGCGGGCACGTCATTAAGGGGCGGGAAATGGCAGTTCCTGAACTTGTCAACGCGCAGCGTGGGCACGAGCCGGAGTGCGGACGTTGACAGCGACCGCATATGCCCATCATCAAAAGTGAGCTCCTCGAGCTGATCTAGGGCGGGGGATCGGAACCAGTCGTCAAGCTTGGCTTGGTCCTTGCCGTTGGAACGGAACTTGCCCATTCTAAGGCCTTTGGTTGGGCCAAGATGACTGCCGAGGATCTTGGAGAACGCATCCAAGCTTTTGCGATAGCCATGGCGGAGCTCGTGGATGTCGATGAGGTCGAGAGGGCTGTAGTTCCATAGGGGGCGCCACCGCCGGGAAAGGAGGGTTGTCCGCGCCCCATATTTGATTGGGAGGAGGGAGATGATGACTCTCAACATATCATCGGGGAGGCTGCTGATTAAGTCTAGGCCTGCTGGAGTCACTTGTGGTTCTAGCTCGCCCCGCCTCCGCTTGTTGGCAGCCCCGTTCTCCACCTCCTGAGTCTCCTTGTCAGCGGCGCTTTGTGATAGAAATGGGAGTATAGGGAATATTTAGTTAAAATAGGGCAATAGAAAAGTGTACTGGTAACTAGAAGTTATTAGGTAGGAATATAGTAAGAAAAGGGAATAACAATTGGTTGCTTAAATACTACACAATTCATTTGACATTGCGGGGTAAGTCAACATATGCAGATAGTTGAAAAGAAAACTTACTTCGGACAAAGTCTGGACGGATGATTTTGTCGGCGAAGCTAGCATATATCTCATGACCAGGCCCTTTTATGTGCAGTGCAATTTTAGTGCCAGCTTTCAATACATAAAACTTTGAAATTTTATTCCAAAAGCCAGTGCCAAAATAGGAGTCACCACGTTCATCAAGTCTTACAGTAGCAACGATTGTAAATCCATGGTTTGTGTGCAGTATGACATCCATGGAGCCTTGATGTATGTAAAGGGAAAAATTGTGCACTACATAATATGTTGGATAGCGAGGGATGTTCTGCAGAAAATGGTAGGATTGTTAAAGAAAATATGGTAACATGCAAATATGGGTCCAAATTGAAAGAACTGTACAACAATTGAAATCGAAGGACAAAAATGTACAATTAAATAGATAGGGTAAACACGATGTCATGGAAAAATGAGAGTAATCGAAAGAACAATACATTATTAATTTGCCTAATATAGAAAGAAGAGGGGAAAAATCCCCTTTGACGTATATGGTGCATGTGGCACCTTTTATCCAAATGTAGCAATATTTAGAATATGTTCAAGAAAGTAGGCCATGCCAACCGATTTAGGGTGAGATTGAACATACCGCGCGCGTGCTCAAGTTATCTAGTACGAAGAGATGGAATCTCTGGCAGCGGTCGCAAAGTCCCGAAGTGTCGGCGCACTATACATTCTATGAATGAAAGAAAACCCTCAAATCAGCTTGAATAAAAATGAATTCACGGCGATTTCCGTTGGGTGATTAAAGGAGGCAGATGAACTGGGATAAGAGATGAGATAATATATCGTTAAACTAGTTACCTTGTCTTCGATGAGAAAGAACCCTTAGTACGGCAGATTCCCCAATCGAGCGGAGCCGGGTCGACCGCGAGCAGTGTCAAGAAAGTCGACGGCGATAGGCGGCGGTAAGCGGAAGTGGCGACATGCGGTGGGCTTTGCCGGCAGCCTAGCGGCGGCGGCAGGCATCGAGCTAAGTGTTTACCGCCACGATAGGCGGTGCCATGGCATAGACACGGAGGAGGTTGTGCAGGTGTGAATGGGGAACGTACCGGAGGGGCCGAGGGGGTGGCGGGTGGGGTGAGGTTTTTTGTGACGTGGGGATGGTGAGGGTTTTCTTTTTTGAATTGGGTGGTGAGGGTTTTCTGTCCCACAAAGAATTTTGGGGGCGATGGTTTGCTAGAGCGAACCGTGTGTGATTGACGCAACAGGAAAAATGAAAGTCATTGCACAAGGTTCCAATTTTGGGAACCGTGTGTGATTGACGTACTACCTCCGTCCTGGTTTATTAGTCCCCCGTTGTAATTTTTACCAAAATTTGGCAAAATATTTAACATACTCAGACATAGATAATAAGCGTACACGTAGATAAGCATAGTTCAACCATAAGTAGCACATAGTTCAACAATATTAAGCATACTCAAGCGTACATATATAGTTCCATCCATCCCAACTCTCATCTCATAGGTCGGCATGATCCTGAAGCTTCTTCAGGTACTCGGCGTACGCGCCGTGCGCCACCCTGCGAGAATACTTCTGCTTGAAGGAGCCAACGGCCCGTCCTCTTGCATGCGCCAGAACACTTAGATGCGCATCATGAAGCTTCTGGTTGCAAAATGGGCATCCATAGCCGCCGTTCCGGGTCCTAAAACGCCTTTTATGCATTCAAGGATAAAGCTCCCTCAGGATTTGCCTGTTGTACCTCCTATGGACATCTTCATCCTCGCTGTCCACATCGCTAGACATGACCTATACAAATAGTAAAACAAATTTGGCATCAAATCAATGATTACATGCCATGAAGTAGGATTAGGAATTTATGGCTATTTATTTATACATATCCAGAGATTATGGTTCAATTTTTAAGCACAGTCATCTATGTATAGACCAATCTTGAAGAAAATAATGGCACAAACATATGTAGGTCATTGAAAATCAATTGTCAAGACCTGGCTAGGAATTATTAGCACGAACACTAACCCTAGTCAGATTACTAGCAGAAATCACTTGCATAGATGAAACAACTAATCACTTATCACCTGTACCATTCAAACAATCAATACACTACACGGATATAACGAAACTTACTCAGATTTCATGGATTGGGAGAATAAAACCATAGGATTTCTATTCCAAAAAGGGGGAGGCAAGAGTAACCAGAGAAACCCTATGATCTATTTGACACATAAATGGGTATAGATGATTAACCAGCTGTCCATCGTCGTCGGAGTCGTCGCCGGAGTGGTCGTCGGAGTCGTCGCCGGAGTGGTCGTCGGAGTCGGTGTGGAACTCCGCCTCCGGCTGTGGAAGCTCGACGCCGTCGACAACCTCAGGGTGCAGCGATAACTCGCCGGCAGTGACGGCAACCTCTGTCTCCATCTCCACACTGTGCTCTGGTGCTTTAACATCCCTGGTGTCACCACTCCCTCCGATGAGGCGCTTCGGCGGCATCCTCATACACTGACAGCTTTTGAGGACTGAGAGCGGCGTCGAGGATGCAAGCGGAGAGAGATGATTGTGTGTGTGTAGCGTGGATGGGGGGTGCGGTCGCTGATAACCCACAAGCATAGGGGATCGCAACAGTTTTTGAGGGTAGAGTATTCAACCCAAATTTATTGATTCGACACAAGGGGAGCCAAAGAATATTCTCAAGTATTAGCAGCTGAGTTGTCAATTCAACCACACCTAGAAACTTAATATCTGCAGCAAAGTGTTTAGTAGCAAAGTAATATGATAGTAGTGGTAACGGTAGCAAAAGTAATGTTTTTGGTATTTTGTAGTGATGATAGCAATAGCAACGGAAAAGTAAATAAGAGAAGAACAATATATGGAAAGCGTGTAGGCAATGGATCGGTGATAGAGAATTATGCCGGATGTGGTTCATCATGTAACAGTCATAACCTAGGGTGACAAAGAACTAGCTCCAATTCATCAATGTAATGTAGGCATGTATTCCGAATCTAGTCATACGTGCTTATGGAAAAGAACTTCCATGACATCTTTTGTCCTACCCTCCCGTGGTAGCGGGGTCCTAATGGAAACTAAGGGATATTAAGGCCTCCTTTTAATAGAGTATCAGACCAAAGCATTAACACATAGTGAATACATGAACTCCTCAAACTACGGTCATCACCGCGAGTGGTCCCGATTATTGTCACTTCGGGGTTGCCGGATCATAACACATAGTAGGTGACTATAGACTTGCAATATAGGATCAAGAACTCTCATATATTGATGAAAACATGATAGGTTCAGATCTGAAATCATGGCACTCGGGCCCTAGTGACAAGCATTAAGCATAGCAAAGTCATAGCAACATCAATCTCAGAACATAGTTGATACTAGGGATCAAACCCTAACAAAACTAACTCGATTACATGATAAATCTCATCCAACCCATCACCGTACAACAAGCCTACGATGGAATTACTCACGCACGGCGGTGAGCATCATGAAATTGGTGATGGAGGAAGGTTGATGATGACGATGGCGACAGATTCCCCTCTCCGGAGCCCCGAACGGACTCTAGATCAGCCCTCCTGAGAGGTTTTAGGGCTTGGCGGCGGCTCCGTATCGTAAAACGCGATGAATCCTTCTCTTTGATTTTTTTCTCCCCGAAAGCAAATATATAGAGTTGGAGTTGAGGTCGGAGGAGCTCCAGGGGGCCCACGAGGTAGGGGAGCGCGCCGTGGGGGGGAGGCGTGCCCCCACCCTCGTGGCTAGGGTGTGGCCCCCCTGTTCTTCATCTTTTGCAAGGATTTTTTATTATTTCCAAATAGACGTTCCGTGAAGTTTCAGGTCATTCCGAGAACTTTTGTTTCTGCACATAAATAACACCATGGCAATTCTGCTGAAAACAGCATCAGTCCGGGTTAGTTTCATTCAAATCATGCAAGTTAGATCCAAAACAAGGGCAAAAGTGTTTGGAAAAGTAGATACAACGGAGATGTATCAACTCTCCCAAGCTTAAACCTTTGCTTGTCCTCAAGCAATTCAGTTGACAAACTGAAAGTGATAAAGAAAAACTTTTACAAACTCTGTTTGCTCTTGTTGTTGTAAATATGTAAAGCCAGCATTCAAGTTTTCAACAAAGATTATGAACTAACCATATTCACAATGACGCATAGGTCTCTTGTTTACTCATATCAATGGCATAATCAACTATCGAGCAATAATAATAACAAATCTCGGATGACAACACTTTCTCAAAACAATCATAATATGATATAACAAGATGGTATCTCGCTAGCCCTTTCTGAGACCGCAAAACATAAATGCAGAGCACCTTTAAAGATCAAGGACTGACTAGACATTGTAATTCATGGTAAAAGAGATCCAGTCAAGTTATACTCAATGTAAACTAACAGTAATGAATGCAAATGACAGCGGTGCTCTCCAACTAGTGCTTTTTAATAAGAGGATGATGACTCAACATGAAAGTAAATAGATAGGCCCTTCGCAGACGGAAGGAGGGATTTGTAGAGGTGCCAGTGCTCGGTTTTGAAATAGAGGTGAATAATATTTTGAGCGGTATACTTTCATTGTCAACATAACAACCAAGAGATGGCGATATCTTCCATGCTACACACATTATAGGCGGTTCCCAAACATAATGGTAAAGTTTATACTCCCCCTCCACCAACAAGCATCAATCCATGGCTTGCTCGAAAAAATGAGTGCCTCCAACTAACAAGAGTCCCAGGGGGAGTTTTGTTTGCAATTATTTTGATTTGATTTGCATAAAGCATGGGACTGGGCATCCCGGTGATCGGCCATTTTCTCGTGAGTAAGGAGCGGAGTCCACTCCTCTTGAGAATAACCCACCTAACATGGAAGATACGGACAACCCTAGTTGATACATGAGCTATTCGAGCATACAAAACAGGATATTTATTTGAAGGTTTAGAGTTTGGCACATACAAATTTACTTGGAATGGCAGGTAGATACCATATATAGGTAGGTATGGTGGACTCATATGGAATAACTTTGGGGTTTATGGAGTTGGATGCACAAGCAGTATTCCCGCTTAGTACAGGTGAAGGCTAGCAAAAGACTGGGAAGTGACCAACTAGAGAGCGACAACAGTCATGAACATGCATTAAAATTAATCAACACCGAATGAAAGCATGAGTAGGATATAATCCACCATGAACATAAATATCGTGAAGGCTATGTTGATTTTGTTTCAACTACATGCGAAAACATGTGCCAAGTCAAGTCACCTAAATCATTCAGAGGAGTATACCACCCTATCATACCACATCATAGCCATTTTAATAGCATGTTGGCACGCAAGGTAAACCATTATAAGCTCCTAGCTAATCAAGCAGGCACAAGAAACTATGATCTCTAGTTGTCATTGCAAACATGTTTATTCATAATAGGCTGAACTAGGAATGATGAACTAATCATATTTACAAAAACAAGAGAGGTCGAGTTCATACCAGCTTTTCTCATCTCAGTCAGTCCATCATATATCGTCATAATTGCCTTTCATTTGCATGACCGAACGATGTGGATAATAATAATAGTGCACGTGCATTGGACTAAGCTGGAATCTGCAAGCATTCAATAAACAGGAGAAGACAAGGCAATATGGGCTCTTTTGTCAGATCAACAATAATGCATATAAGAGCCACTTCAACAATTTAATTATGGTCTTCTCCTATAGGCCCCCAAAGAAAAGGAAAGAAATAAAACTATTTACATGGGAAAGCTCCCAACAAGCAAAAAGAAGAACAGGAAATCTTTTTGGGTTTTCTTTTTAATTACTACTAGAAGAATGGAAATTATACCTAGCTAAAAGCTACAACTAATTTTTTTTGTTTTTCTTAAAGTTTATTAAACACACAAGAAGAAAGCATAAAAAGGAAATAAACTAGCATGGATAATACAATGAAAAAGTATGAGCACCGACATTTAGCAAGGAGTGTGTGAACATGAATATAATGTCGGTGGGAAATACGTACTCCCCCAAGATTTGGCTTTTGGCCTAAGTTGGTCTATGGCCACGGTTGGCCTGGCGGATATCCATAGTAATAGTTGGGGTCGTACTGTGAAGAAGAAGACTCTGATTGCCACTGGTTGGCAATCATCTCCGGATCCCACTGGTAATTAAACTGTCGTGGAGGATCAACTTGTGGTTCCGACTCTGGCTCTGTGGCTGATGTAGGGTTCCGGTAGGCGTGAATAGCCTTTAACGGAACAAGGTACTGGCCTGTAGATAAATGAAACAAGGAAGGAGCAGGCAGGGTAATAGTCTCAGGATGATGTTTATGAAAGCTCCCCTTCCCTATTCTTAACAATAAAGTCGTGTGCCACCATACTCTTATAATCTAAATAAACAGGAGGCAGCAATTTTTGTTCCTTCTCATGATGCCTAATAGGTATGTTAAAATATGCAGCTAGGCGTGAAGCATAGATTCCTCCAAAGGTGGGGCCCTTTGTATGGTTCATACTTAACCGTTTAGCAATAATATCGGCCATACTAACAGAGTTATCACAGAATAAACCGTGGAACAAAATAATAATATCAGGAACACTGAGGTTTCCACAGTTTCCGCGACCAATTAAGCAACGACTAGCAAATATTGCAAAGTAGCGTAAAACAGGAAAATGTATGCTAGTGATTCGTGCATCGGAAACCTTCCTCGTTTCCCCTACAGTGATGGTATCAATAAACCCATCCACATCACTGCGGTGTGGTTCCTCTATTGTGCCCTTGAAAGGTATCAAACAAACCCAACAAAAATCATAAAATGACATCTCCTTATGCTCATCATATAAATAAAACTCCACCGTAGGTGGTGAGCTCCTAGCATGGAAATGAAAGTTTTTCACAAAGATATTGGTGAGTAAGAGATACTATTCGCGTTGGTCGTGGAGGAAGGCGGTGAGGCCTGCATTCTTAGCTAATTCATAAAAATCATCATAAATCTCGGCTGCTCTCAAGAAATCATTGGAAGGCCATTCACACGGCTGAACCTCCATGGTGCAAGGCAGATTATACTTGGGCTTCTCTGCTTTTTCATTTTGCTTTTCCTTCGAGCTTCGGCTCAATGAGCCCCTCAAAAATCTCTTCATTATTTTCTGAAAAATTCTGAAATTTTTAGTAACTTCAAATAAAAGTGAGCCAAGCTCAACAAAATTGATAGCAACAACTGCTACAAGTGCCTAGAGCCTATATCATGCATTAGAACAAATTGGGACCATATAAATTTGACATGTAAGCTCAAGAACAGGGTCACCTAAGCAGCAAAAATTTGCAATGAATAAAGCACTAGAACAAAACCTATTTGGACCAATGGAGGAGTCACATACCAAGGAACACCCCCCCAAGCAGTTTTGTGAGAGGTGCTTTGAGGAAGGAGATCGAAAATCGTAGCAAAATGAGCTAGAACTCGTGCTTGAGCTGGATATTGGTGTTTGTGGGAGGAAGAAGAAGTGTGTGGGTGCAGGAATAAGTGGAGGAGGGCCACCGTGGGCTCACGAGGCAGGGGGCGCGCCCAGGGGGGTAGGGCACACCCTCCACCCTCGTAGCCAGGTGGATGCCCCACCTGCTGTGTTCTTCGTGCCAGATATTCTCAAATATTCCAGAAAAAATCATATTTAAATTTCAGGGCATTTGGAGAACTTTTATTTCGGGGTATTTTTATATTGCACGGATAAACCAGATAATAGACGGAGAATACTTATTTTTATTTTATTTAATATAAATAACAGAAAGTAAAAGGAGGGTACAGAGAGTTGTGTTTTCTAAATTCATCCATCTCACAATCATCAAAAGGAACCCACTAACAAGGTTGATCAAGTCTTGTTAACGAACTCATTCCGAATAACATGGAACCGGAGAAATTTCGAATAACACTATGTTACCTCAACGGGGATATGCACATCCCCAACAATAATAATATCATATTTCTTCTTGACAGTAGGAAGAGGAAATTCAAAACCTCCAAAAATAATCGATGTAATTTTTCCAATAGAATTGATACTGTGAACTTGAGGTTGTTTCCTCGGAAAGTGTACCGTATGCTCATTACCATTAACACGAAAAGTGACATTGCCTTTGTTGCAATCAATAACATCCCCTGCAGTATTCAAAAAGGGTCTTCCAAGAATAATGGACATACTATCGTCCTCGGGAATATCAAGAATAACAAAGTCCATTAAAATAGTAACGTTTGCAACTACAATAGGCACATCCTCACAAATACCGACATGTATAGCAGTTGATTTATTAGCCATTTGCAAAGATATTTCAGTAGGTGTCAACTTATTCAAATCAAGTCTACGATATAAAGAGAGAGGCATAACACTAACACCGGCTCCAAGATCACATAAAGCAGTTTTAACATAATTTCTTTTAATGGAGCATGTTATAGTTGGTACTCCGGGATCTCCTAGTTTCTTAGGTATTCCACCTTTAAAAGTATAATTAGCAAGCATGGTGGAAATTTTAGCTGCTGGTATCTTTCTTTTATTAGTAACAATATCTTTCATGTACTTAGCATAAGGATTCATTTTAAGCATATCAGTTAATCGCATACGCAAAAAGATAGGTCTAATCATTTTAGCAAAGCGCTCAAAATCCTCATCATCCTTTTTCTTGGACGGTTTGGGAGGAAAAGGCATGGGTTTCTGAACCCAAGGCTCTCTTTCCTTTCCGTGTTTCCTTGCAACAAAGTCTTTCTTATCATAACGTTGATTCTTTGATTGTGGGTTATCAAGATCAACGGCAGGTTCATTTTCCATATCATTATCATTACTAGGTTGAGCATCATCATGAACATTATCACTAGTTTCAGGTTCATTACCAGATTGTGTTTCAGCAATAGAAATAGAAATATCATTTGGATTCTCAGGTGTTTCAGCAATAGGTTCACTAGAAGCATGCAAAGTCCTATGATTTTTCTTTTTCTTCTTTTTAGAAGGACTAGGTGCATCTATATTATTTCTCTGAGAATCTTGCTCAATTCTCTTAGGGTGGCCTTCAGGATATAGAGGTTCCTGAGTCATTCTACTAGTTCTAGTAGCCACTATAACAACATAATAATTATTCTTACTATTCAATTCATTGAGCAAATCATTTTGAGCCTTAAGTACTTGTTCTACTTGAGTGGTAACCATAGAAGCATGTTTACTAATAAGTTTAAGTTCACCTTTGACATTAGCCATATAATCACCCAAGTGTTCAAGCATATTTGAATTGTATTTCAATTGTCTACCAAAATAAGCATTAAAGTTTTCTTGCTTAACCATAAATTTATCAAACTCATCTAAGCATGGGCTAGCAAACTTAGTAAATGGGATTTCAGCTTTATCATATCTATAGAGAGAATTTACCTTTACTACCTGTGTCGGTTTATGAAGACCATGGATTTCTTCAGGATTAAGATCATATGTTTCTTCAACAGGCAGTAAATTAAGACCATATATGTCGGATTTCGGGCTCCGGCAGACCCTTGTGGTTCGAACACTGGGGTGCGCGCGGAGCTTTCGTCTCCTACCTACCTGCACCCCTCCGCCTTGCTAGGATCTAAACTAAGGAAAGAACAACACAAGAGACACAGGGTTTATACTGGTTCGGGCCACCGTTGTGGTGTAATACCCTACTCCAGTGTGTGGTGTGGTGGATTGCCTCTTAGGCTGATGATGATGAACAATACAAGGAAGAACAGCCTCGCGAGGGTCTGTTCTTGGCTGGGGCAATGAACTGCTGGGAGGAGCTCAGTCACCCTTCTCTCTCTCTCTCTCTGATCTAAACCCCTCTCTCCAGAGCCTCCTTCTCCGAACCCCTCATCTCTCTGTCCGTGTATCCCCCTCTTGCGGGTGGCTGATCCTATTTATAGAGGCCCTGGTCCTCTTCCCAAATATCGAGCGGGAAGGGGGCCAACAATGGCGGGCTAATTTGAAGGGGGACAGCTAGTACTTGCTACCCTGACAAAAGTAGTCTTTGCCAGCGCAAAGCTCTGGTGATGATGCCGTCTTGGGCTCCACGGTGACCTCCGTCTCGTAGTCCTCCTGGTCCTGGTCTCGTTGCACCGAAATGGCAACCTTTGCCTGATACCTCGGTACTCCACGACTGCGCTTGCCCCCTTTGCACCAAAGAGGAAAGGAGGACACAGCGCGGGCTGGCAGCCGCCTGGCGCCCTCGGTCGTCATGGCTTGCATCACGGGCACCTCGTGAGGTACCCCGCCTTGATCTCTCCGCCTCCTCGTGAGCCAGCCTGACGAGGCCGTGCCTGAGGAAGCTCCGCGTCGTCCGCCCCGCGAGGCTTGGCCCCTCGCGAGGGTCTTGGGTTTGTGTTGGTGAAGATGGGCCGCGCTGGGCCCCCCTTTGAGCCACGCCACAGGCCGCAGGAGGCAAGTCTGGGGACCCCCGTGCCCAGAACGCCGACAGTAGCCCCCGGGCCCAAGGCGCGCCCGGGCTTGGCCGTGCAGGGAAGCGGAAGGGCAAGAGCGAAGCACCGCGGGCCCTAACATCCTGCGGCCTTGGGCGCCGCGTGGCGGTTGATGGGACGTGGGCGTCTCCACTTCCCCATGGCGCCTCGGCAACTGCACGGATTGGACAAGTCCCTGCATGCAAAGCGGGTCATAATTACCTGCGATCGTGGGGGCCGTTGGTTGGCCATCGCCAGCTATAAATATGGACCGGCGCGCGCCCTTCCAGTCCATCCCCCCTTGCTTCTTCTTTTTCTTCATGGCCCTGTCGAGGAGGTTCTCGGCCACAGAGAAAGGGAAGGCTCGCCAGGTTGAGCCCGCCTCTCCCCCGCCCAAGCGCGGCCAAGGGCGCCCTCGCAAACATCCTGTGGCCACCACGGTGGCTCCCCGCTGCCGTGGAGGCGATCTTCAGCATAGCGATGGTCGGATTATTGTGGCCGGGGGGCGTGCTCCGGCTGCGCGTCCCCCTAGGCCGCGCTTTCACGCTGCTGAAGTGCTGCCGGAGTTCGTTGTGTGGTCGGCGGAGCCGACTAGCACCCGGCTTCCACTTCCTCGCTTCCTCCTTGGCGAGCTCCCGGCCGGCGCCTCGGGCGGCCTCTGGCTCCAGGCCGACGGCTACTGCAGCCGGGCCTCATGGGTCTCACTGGAGGTCTCCGCGGCCGGGAGCCTGTCTCTGGCCCGCGGTTGGCAAACGTTTGCCCGCGCGCGTGGCCTGAGCCGTCGATGCACCATACACTTCAAGTTCGACGGCGATGCCACCCTCTACATGAGGGTGTTTGGGGAAGATGGTTGCCGCACAGGGTGTTGCCCCGAGGGTGACGACCGCGGCTGGGAACCCAGCTCCGGCGATGATGTAGAGGGCAGCGCTCGCGCGGCTGGCGGCGCTCAGGGTTCCTCAAGCTTCTCTGGCTCTTCTTCAGGCGGCGACTCTTCTAGCGGTGACCGCGGTCAGCCCCCACGCCATCGTATCTGCTTGGGAGGTGGTAACGTGTCCGCCCGCCATCGCGCCCTGGTGAAGCGCGAGAGGGAGTCCGCCCGAGCTCCGGAGGCAGCTCGGGCCTTCCCTACGGGCCGGTGTGAGGCGAGCTGCACCAGATTTGTCCTTTCTTTTCCTTTTTCCTGCATAACAAAGACAGTAGCGTGGAGCCCCGCGGGGGCATGTTTGGGTCATTACTGTTAATCATCGTTTTTCTTTCGTTATTGTACCTTCCGCCTATGTGCCCGCGCGTGGATAGTTCCAGGCCCCGGCCCTGGGGGCGACCGACCCAGGCCCTTTGTTTGTGTCGCGGTGCCCGTGGGGCACGGACTGGAGGGGTGCTCCTGTGATGGGCCTAGGTCGTGAACCCTTTGAATGACTAGGATAGGAACACTCGCGAGGGCGCTCGGCTGCCCCCCTCGCAAGGCCTTGCACAAGAGAAATCGAGGCAGGAGAGCGAAAAGTCGAAGAACCACAAGCCAGGGCTCCGGGCCTTTTCCAAAACGCGATAGCTTCACAGGCATTCGCCTTCTTCACAGGCTCCGGGCCTTCTTAGGGGTAGAACCTCCGGAGGTGCTGGATGTTCCATGCGTTCTGGACTGGCGCCCCCTCCTGAGTCTCCAAGCGCGCGGAGCCGGGCCTGGAAACATGAACAACTTTGAATGGGCCCTCCGACATGGGAGAGAGCTTGTGCAGCCCCTCCCTGGAGAGAACCCGCCTGAGCACAAGGTCTCCTACCTCGAGAGTTCTGGGGCGGACGTTGCGGCAGTGTTATCGCCGCAGTGCTTGTTGGTACCTCGCCGCTCGTAGCGCGGCTTCTCGGCGACGTTCCTCCCCCAGCACGAGGTACATCCCCCGCATGGCGTCCTGCTGCGCCTCTTCGAATGCCAGGACCCGCGCGGAGCGACGTCTGACCTCGTGAGGGAGGACCGCTTCGGCTCCGTAGACCAGGAAGAACGGGGTCTCTCTAGTCGGCTTGGTCGCGGTTATGCGGATGGACCACAACACGGATTGAAGCTCGTCGTACCAACCTCTGCCACAGGCCTCCAGCTTCTTCTTGAACGTCCTGGTCTTGAGGCCCCTCAGGACCTCCGCGTTGGCTCGCTCGGCCTGGCCGTTGCTTCGGGGGTGCGCCACCGAAGCGTAGCATATCTGCGTTCCAAGGTTAGCGCAGTATGTTTTGAAGAGGTTACTGGTGAACTGTGAACCGTTGTCCGTGATGATGCGATTCGGCACCCCGAACCGGCTCACGATGCCCTTGATGAACTTGACCGCGGAACCCGTGGGAATGGTGCGGACAGCCTCTACTTCAGCCCACTTGGTGAACTTGTCCACGGCGACGTAGAGGTAGCGGTAGCCCCCGGGCGCCCCAGGAAACGGGCCCAAGATGTCCAGCCCCCAGACTGCGAATGGCCACGAAAGGGGTATAGTCTGCAAGCCTCCTGCTGGCTGATGGATCTGCTTGGCGTGGAACTGGCAGGCCTCACAAGCTTTCACTAGTTCGACGTCGTCATTGAGCGCGGTGGGCCAATAAAAACCACTGCGGAACGCCTTGCCGACGAGGGTCCATGATGATGAATGATGTCCACAGTCTCCGCCGTGTATATCTTCCAGCAGTTCCTTCCCTTGCTCCCTGGAGATGCAGCGCAGGGATACATCGTTTGGCCGCTTCCGGTAGAGCTCTCCATCCTTGATGCAGTATGCCGTGGACTGGCGTGCCACTCGCTCCGCTTCCTCCTCCTTCTCCGTCAGGGTCCCTTGCGTTAGGTAAATCCGGAGCTCCGTGATCCAACATCCCTCCTGAGGTTCCATCGTCAGGAGCAGGCGTGCTCCTGAGGCCGGGCCACAGGCCGGAGCCCCTGAGGCAGGTGGCTGGGGGAGCTCCTCCCCGGGCTGAGCCATGTTCGATAATGACGGCAGGGCTGAGGGCTTGAAGAGCCGCTCCTCGAAAATGCCAGGCTCCTGAGGTAACCGCCTGGACGCCCGTTTGGCGATGTCGTCGGCCTCCTGGTTGGTGCCACGGGGCACATGCTGCAACTCCAACCCCCAGAACTGCTTCTCCATCCTGCGGACCTCCGCTAGGTAGGCTTCCATGTGCTCATCCTTCGGCTCGTACACCTTGTTGGAGAAATTGACAAGGAGCTGCGAATCGCCCTTGATGGTGAGGCATTTCACCCCCAGGGCAGCCGCGGCCTTCAATCCCGCTATTAAACCTTCATACTCCGCCATGTTATTGGAGACCTTTTCACCTTGCTGGAAGCAGAGCTGCATGGCGTAGTAGAGCTTGTCCTGAGTGGGCGATATAAGCACCGCCCCAGCCCCAGCGCCATGCCTGGAGAATGCCCCATCGAAGTACATGACCCAGCCTTCTGGCGCCTCACTTCCCGAGGACAGCGACCGATCCTCGTCGGCCTTGAGGCCTAGCGCCTCCGTCCATGCTGCCACAAAATCCGCCAACGCTGCTCCCTTGATGACTCTGGTCGTGCTGAATTTGAGCTGAAACGCTTGCAGTTCTATGTTCCACTCAGCGACCCTTCCTGCTGAATTAGGGCCCCTGAGCACTCTCTCCAGGGGGTATGACGAGACGACCTTGATGGGGTGACCTTGAAAATAGTGCGGCAGCTTGCGCGAGGCCACCAGTAGCGCGAGGAGGAGTTTCTGAGGCATGGGGTACCGCGCCCTTGCATCCCGCAATACCGTGCTGACGAAGTACACTAGGTGCTCAACGAGGTGGAGTGCGTCAGTGCTGGTGGCTCCCTTCGGAGACCATGGCGCCTCTTGAGGCAATGAGGCCTCCTGAGACTGGCCATCTGGGAGAGGGGCCCCTTCTGCCTCCGGTGCGCCCCTCTGCGGCGGCTGATCCTCCTCAGCCGCGGTGGCAGTTTCTGTGGGCCTTCCTTGTCCCTGTTCTGCCTTGTCCCGGGCCGCTGCCGCGGTTTTGATTCGGCGCTCCTCTCTGACTGCCACCAAGGCTGCGCTGGCGGAGTAGGGAGTGGCGGCGGGGGAAAGCACCAGGGGCTCTTGAGGGCGCGGAGCCACCATGACCGGTGGGTTGGTCAGGTATCTCTTAAGATCCTGGAACGCCTTGTCGGCCTCTTCAGTCCACTCGAAGGGCCCCTTTTTCTTCATTAGCTGGAAGAAAGGCAGTGCTCGTTCCCCAAACTTGGAGATGAAGCGCCCTAGCGCGGTCACGCGCCTCGTGAGCTTCTGCATTTCTCTGAGGGTCTTTGGCGGGCTCATGTCTTCCACCGCCTTGACCTTCTCTGAGTTAGCCTCGATGCCTCGATGGGACACGAGGAAACCCAAGAGCTTGCCCGAGGGAACTCCGAACACACACTTCTCTGGGTTGAGCCGTAGGTTCACTGCGTTGAGGCTCACGAAGGTTTCCTCCAAGTCTTGTATCAAGGTCGTGGCCTCCCGAGACTTTACCACAATGTCATCGACGTAAGCCTCAACATTCTTCCTGAGTTGCGGGCCCAAGGTGATGTGCATCAGCCGCTGGAAGGTCGCCCCTGCGTTACGCAGCCCAAATGGCATGCATGTGTAGCAGTACACTCCACACGGGGTTAGGAAGGCGGTCTTCTCGACGTCTTCTACCGCCATCTTGATCTGGTGATACCCAGAGAAGGCATCCAAGAAGCATAACAGGTCGCATTCCGCAGTGGAATCGACGATCTGGTCGATGCGGGGAAGCGGGAACGGATCTTGCGGGCATGCTTTGTTGAGGTTGGTGAAGTCGACACACATGCGCTCCTTCCCTCCCTTCTTTGGCACAACGACAGGGTTGGCCAACCAATCCGGGTATCGGACCTCGCGAATGACCCCAGCGGCTTCTAATTTGCGGGACTCTTGGACAATGAAGGCCTGCTTTTCTGTGGACTGCCGCCTGGCCTTCTGCTTCACAGGGCGCACGTTGGGGCACACGTTGAGGTGATGCTCAATTACACTCCTAGGGATCCCTGCCAACTGGTCAGGCTCCCAAGCGAATACCTTCTTGTTTGCGCGCAGGAACCCGACCAGGGCCTTCTCCTGCTCGGGTTTGAGGTGGGAGCCTATGGTGAAAGTGGCGTTGGTGGACCCGTCCTCATCGACGGGTATCTGCTTGGTTTCTGTCTTGTCTTGGGTGAACAACTGTTTCTTCTTGGCGGGTGCAGCCCCCTTGGGCCCGGGGGTCTTCAAGTCGGCGGGCTGTGCTGACGCCTCCGTCTTGAAGGCGAGCTTGAGCACCCGCAGTGCGTCCCCAGTGTCCCCGTGCACAGTGAGGACACCGCTGCTCCCGAGCATCTTCATGAGGTTGTACGCCGGGTGCGTCGCAGCCACGAACTGGGCCAGCGCTGGGTAGCCGAGGATGGCGTTGTAGGGGAGGCCGATGGGGGCGATGTCGAAGTCGACCAGCTCCGTGCGGAAGTTGTCGTAGGTGCCGAAGGTTACTGGGAGCCGGATCTGTCCCAAGGAGCTGGACGACTCGCCCCCAACATCTGAGAAGGGCCGGCTGGGTTGCAGCCGTTCCAGGGGTATGCAGAGGAGGTTGAAGGCCTCGACCGAGAGCATGCTGAGGCCCGCGCCGCCATTAATGAGGGTCTTGGTGATGGCCACCTGGCAGATGGTGGGGGTGCACAGCATGGGGAGCGCACCCGAGCAGGCCGAGTTGGAGGGGTGGTCCTCCGAGCTGAAGGTCAGGCCGGTCTCGGGCGCCGCCCGGTCCAGGGGAGCCCCCTGCCGCGTGGAAGCGGCGCTGACCCAGCGGATGAACGGCTTGACGTGGTGACTTGTAGGCGGCGCCTGCGAGCCACCCAAGAGGGCCGCGACGATGTTGCGGGGCTCCATGGGCGCGCGGAGCGCGCGGGACGAATAACCAGCTGGGGTGAGCGAGGGAGTTGCGGTGTGGCCGTCTTGCCGCACGGACAGATGCCGGGACGATGCTTGCTGCTCGTCCCCCGTCGGGCCGGTGGCGGCGTTGACGGCAGGTGACGGGGAACAGCAAGGAAGCCCGCTGACAGGGGCCGTCTGGGCGGAGCGGGAAGCGAGTGCGGCCCGGCGCTCGACGCGGGCCCGACGAGCGTCAGACATGGGCATGATGGTCGGAGGAGAACGGGGTGGTGGAAGACGAATCCCGGCGCACCCCTACCTGGCGCGCCAAATGTCGGATTTCGGGCTCCGGCAGACCCTTGAGGTTCGAACACTGGGGTGCGCGCGGAGCTTTCGTCTCCTACCTACCTGCACCCCTCCGCCTTGCTAGGATCTAAACTGAGGAAAGAACAACACAAGAGACACAGGGTTTATACTGGTTCGGGCCACCGTTGTGATGTAATACCCTACTCCAGTGTGTGGTGTGGTGGATTGCCTCTTAGGCTGATGATGATGAACAATACAAGGAAGAACAGCCTCGCGAGGGTCTGTTCTTGGCTGGGGCGATGAACTGCTGGGAGGAGCTCAGTCACCCTTCTCTCTCTCTATCTTATCTAAACCCCTCTCTCCAGAGCCTCCTTCTCCGAACCCCTCAGCTCTCTGTCCGTGTATCCCCCTCTTGCGGGTGGCTGATCCTATTTATAGAGGCCCTGGTCCTCTTCCCAAATATCGAGCGGGAAGGGGGCCAACAATGGCGGGCTAATTTGAAGGGGGACAACTAGTACTAGCTACCCTGACAAAAGTAGTCTTCACCTGCGCAAAGCTCTGGTGATGACGCCGTCTTGGGCTCCACGGTGACCTCCGTCTCGTAGTCGTCTTGGTCCTAGTCTCGTTGCACCGAAATGGCAACCTTTGCCTGATGCCTCGGTACTCCTCGGCTGCGCTTGCCCCCTTTGCACCAAAGAGGAAAGGAGGACACTGCGCGGGCTGGCACCCGCCTGGCGCCCTCGGTCGTCATGGCTTGCATCGGGCACCTCGTGAGGTACCCTGCCTTGATCTCTCCGCCTCCTCGTGAGCCAGCCTGACGAGGCCGTGCCTGAGGAAGCTCCGAATCATCCGCCCCGCGAGGCTTGGCCCCTCGCGAGGGTCTTGGGTTTGTGTTGGTGAAGATGGGCCGCGCTGGGCCCCCCTTTGAGCCACGCCGCAGGCCGCAGGCAGGCAAGTCTGGGGACCCCCGTTCCCAGAATGCCGACAATATATTTCTTCAATAGGAGGTAAATTCTTAACATCTTTAGCTTTAATACCTTTTTCTTTCATAGATTTCTTTGCCTCTTGCATATCTTCAGGACTGAGAAATAGAACACCTCTTTTCTTCGGAGTTGGTTTGGGAATAGGCTCAGGAAGTGTCCAATTATTTTCATTTGTCAACATATTATTCAATAGAATTTCAGCTTCATCCTGTGTTCTTTCCCTGAAAACAGAACCATCACAACTATCCAGGTAATCTCTGGAAGCATCGGTTAGTCCATTATAAAAGATATCAAGTATTTCATTTTTCTTGAGAGGATGATCAGGCAAAGCATTAAGTAACTTGAGAAGCCTCCCCCAAGCTTGTGGGGGACTCTCTTCTTCAATTTGCACAAAATTATATATATCCCTCAAAGCAGCTTGTTTCTTATGAGCATGGAAATATTTAGCAGAGAAGTAATAAATCATATCTCGGGGACTACGCACACAACCAGGATCAAGAGAATTAAACCATATCTTAGCATCACCCTTTAACGAGAACGGAAATATTTTAAGGATATAAAAGTTACGAGTTCTCTCATCATTAGTGAACAGGGTAGCTATATCATTTAATTTAGTAAGATGTGCCACAACAGTTTCAGATTCATAGCCATGAAATGGATCAGATTGAACCAACATAATTATATCAGGATCAACAGAGAATTCATAATCCTTATCAGTAACACAGATAGGTGAAGTAGCAAAAGCAGGGTCAGGTTTCATTCTAGCATTAAGGGATTGCTGCTACCATTTGTTAATAACCTCTTGAGCTCGTATCTATCTTTGCAAGCTAAAATAGCTAAAGCAGCTTCCTTTTCAAAAACATAACCCTCAGGAATAACAGGTGATTCATATTTATTAGGGGGAGAGTCTTCATCATCACTTTCATCAATATTATCAGTTTCAATATTTTCATTCTCTCTAACCCTAGCAAGTTGTTCATCAAGAAATTCACCAAGTGGCACAGTAGTATCAAGCATAGAAGTAGTTTCATCATAAGTATCATGCATAGCAGAAGTGGCATCATCAATAACATGCGACATATCAGAACGAATAGCAGAAGTAGGTTTAGGTGTCGCAAGCTTACTCAAAATAGAAGGTGAATCAAGTGCAGAGCTAGATGGCAGTTCCTTACCTCCCCTCGTAGTTGAGGGATAAACCTTGGTTTTTGGATCTCTCAAGTTCTTCATAATGATAAGCAGATATAAATCCCAAGTGACTCAAAGAATAGAGCTATGCTCCCCGAAAATGACGCCAGAAAATAGTCTTGATAACCCACAAGCATAGGGAATCGCAAAAGTTTTCGAGGGTAGAATATTCAACCCAAATTTATTGATTCGACACAAGGGGAGCCAAAGAATATTCTCAAGTATTAGCAGCTGAGTTGTCCATTCAAACACACCTGGAAATTTAATATCTGCAGCAAAGTGTTTAGTAGCAAAGTAATATGATAGTAGTGGTAACGGTAGCAAAAGTAATGTTTTTGGTATTTTGTAGTGATGATAGCATTTGCAACGGAAAAGTAAATAAGCGAAGAACAATATATGGAAAGCGTGTAGGCAATGGATCGGTGATAGAGAATTATGCCGGATGTGGTTCATCATGTAACAGTCATAACCTAGGGTGACAAAAACTAGCTCCAATTTATCAATGTAATGTAGGCATGTATTCCGAATATAGTCATACGTGCTTATGGAAAAGAACTTGCATGACATCTTTTGTCCTACCCTCCCGTGGCAGCGGGGTCCTAATGGAAACTAAGGGATATTAAGGCCTCCTTTTAATAGAGTACCAGACCAAAGCATTAACATATAGTGAATACATGAACTCCTCAAACTACGGTCATCACCAGGAGTGGTCCCGATTATTGGCACTTCGGGGTTGCCGGATCATAACACATAGTAGGTGACTATACACTTGCAAGATGGGATCAAGAACTCTCATATATTGATGAAAACATAATAGGTTCAGATCTGAAATCATGGCACTCGGGCCCTAGTGACAAGCATTAAGCATAGCAAAGTCATAGCAACATCAATCTCAGAACATAGTGGATACTAGGGATCAAATCCTAACAAAACTAACTTGATTACATGATAAATCTCATCCAACCCATCACCGTCCAGCAAGCCTACGATGGAATTACTCACGCTTGGCGGTGATCATCATGAAATTGGTGATGGAGGAAGGTTGATGATGACGATGGCGACGGATTCCCCTCTCCGGAGCCCCGAACGGACTCTAGATCAGCCCTCCCGAGAGGTTTTAGGGCCTGGCGGCGGCTCCATATCATAAAACGCAATGAATCCTTCTCTCTGATTTTTTTCTCCCCGAAAGCAAATATATAGAGTTGGAGTTGAGGTCGGAGGAGCTCCAGGGGGCCCACGAGGTAGGGGGTGTGCCCTGGGGGGCAGGCGCCCCCCACCGTCGTGGCTAGGGTGTGGGCCCCCTGATCTTCATCTTTTGCAAGGATTTTTTATTATTTCCAAATAGACGTTCCGTGAAGTTTCAGGTCATTCCGAGAACTTTTGTTTCCGCACATAAATAACACCATGGTAATTCTGCTGAAAACAGTGTCAGTCTGGGTTAGTTTCATTCAAATCATGCAAGTTAGAGTCCAGAACAAGGGCAAAAGTGTTTGGAAAAGTAGATACGACGGAGACGTATCAGCCGCTCGGGTGCACCATTAATATGGAGTAGTGGGAGTTGTGGGAGAGAGGCGGGCGGCAGTCAAACCGATGGCTCGCCTCCTAATGAGCCTGTGCACCACACTGCTGGCATGCCTACCAAAGTTTCACACAGCTACTCCCATGCCTCCCGATGACACTGCGCAGCGAGCACGCCTCCGTCAATTCACACACCCGCACGCATGCTCCTTGTCTGCCTGCGCGGCGGATGCGTCCCGTCAACTCACGCCTGCTCGCATGCCACACGGGTCGTGCGGCAACATGTATATTGTTTTTTATATTTGGATGATTAATGCTGCCGCTTTATTGCTTAACTGAAGCATGGCACGTATCCATTGTTGGTCTAACGCTCACGGTTCGAATAAATAATCCGTTTGGGATATTGGTTCCCAATTATTAATAATCTCCCGTCTGTAATTAGATAAAGATTACATCAAACCTGGTCTCAAATTTGACCAAAAAAGTACAATGCCACTTTGTATTGGTGTCCATATGACAACACGATAAGTTTCATGAACTTCAAATAAGTTTTGGATGTACTAGAATTTAAAAATCAAGATTCTCAATGTTTGAAATTTGTTGCATGGGGAGTAAACATGCACCCAGTGAGACACATGTGTTTAGCAATCCATTTAGGTGCACTGTCACATGTGCATGTAGCTCAAATTTGATTTTTGCACATTATAGCCATAGAAAATCAATCAATCAATGTACTAAAACATCTTAATGATCTCTGTGATTTTTTTGAAATTAAAACATCCCTCATTTGGTAAAATGTATGTTCATCGTGGGATAATTAATTTAACATGCATCATAGTTGCGGTACATTCCCTGTGTGTGTGGGTGTGTGCGTCTGGGGGTGGCGGGTGGCTCGCAGTACACTACGAGTTGTGAGCCACCGTGTGGTTGGCCATTTTGTTAGGCAGGCCGGTGCCACATCAGAGTCATGAACTCGTTATTTAAAATATTACACAAACCTGCCATACATAAATGTTTTGGCCACATGCAGTCGATGGTTGTTCTACACGACACTCAATACTCGCGTGTGACGCTTTCTGTGGGCCTGCGAGGTCGTCGTCCATCACTTTGACGAACAGCCGACAGTGAGGTTAATTTGACCAGCAAGGTAGAATCTTTTTTGTTTGTGTTATGTTGGTATATAGTACGCGTCGAAGAGGTGGGAGGGGACTAGCATAGATACTATACGTACGCGTCCGTGAACAAGTACACCTCACTCAGTGTCGGGACTTTTTGGATTCCGAGGCACGTGCCACATCAAAATTGTGAAATTGGTTATTCAAACATCAGATAACACCTTTTTGGGCCACATACATATCCTAGCTAGGACACTCACGTGTGACGCTTCCATCTGTGGGCCCACGAGGCCATCGTCGATGCATGCATGCATCACTTTGACCTACATTGGTAGAGGTTAATTAATTTCACCATCCATGAGGATTCTTTTGGGTTACATATATTACGGCAGGAGCATATAGTATGCGATGAAGAGGGGGGAAGGGGACCATCATACATAGTACTGTGTGGGTGCATGGTTTACGGTTTTTGAGGCATGTGGCACATCAAAGTTGTGCATTTTGGGTATTCAACATATATATGTTTGTCCCACATGCAAAGCGGTGGTGGTTGTCCTCTTACACCCACTTAAGCGGTAATCAGCGACATCGATGCTTTCCATTTGTGGGCCCGCTTGGTCCATCACTACTTTTTTCCTCACAACAAGAGAGGTTAATTTGACTTAGGAGGGGATTATTATTGTTTCTCTAGGATGACATGCATGATACATATTGAGCACACACACATGCACGTGTACGCATGAATCCCTCCCATCGAGTCGAAGAGGCTAGTACAACGACACATCATGAACCGATCTCGCTCTGTGTGGGGAGATAGTGTACGATTTTTGACACACGTGCCACATCAATGTTGTGTATTCAAACATGCGTGCACGCATCACCTTCATACATATGCATGTAGTGGTTGCCTTCGAATGGTACACTCCCTCGCGTGGTTATCAGTGACAAGCCTATATATTCGTGGGCCCACGTGGGCATCCCCGATCACCTGACCAACAACAAGATTAGTTACCATGGTGGATTCTTAATTTGGTTCGTGTTATCGTAGTATAGGTCATGGTGAGATTCAAACCTAATTAAGTTTGAGCGCATATACTATGCACGCATGCATGCATGAATCCCCGCCGTTGGCTTGAAGTGTGGTGTAACATACATATGCATCGTCAACCTAACCCTCACTTAGTCTGGGGATTTCTAGTTTTAAATCACGGTGCCACATCAAAGTTGTTCCATTATTACTCAAAAACACACCTCTCCATACATATGTTTGGGCCACACACATGAAGTGGTTGTCTTCGGGGACTAGCTACTTGCGTGATTATTGGCGAGCTAGCCCATCTCCGGGGTCGCATGGACGGCCATCACTTTGATCAACAACAAGAGAGAGGTTGTACGACCAAGGTGGATTATTCTTGATCCGTTTTACGATCCATCTTGGTGAGATATATGCCTCTCTGGCCCACCGACTGAAAGTGTGTGTGTGTGGGGGGGTGGGGGGTTGCTACTTCGCACTTTGCTAGGTGAACCTTAGATGGGGGGGCATGCATTCATAGCATAGGATTCCCTTCGTGGCGACACGAGGGGGTGGGGGGCTGGTAGCTACTTCTCAATTTGCTTGATGAACCTCGGTTGGGGGGAGGGGCATGCATTCATAGCTTAGGATTCCCTTCGTGCCGACACGAGAGAGGGGGCTGCTAGCTACTTCACACTTTGCTAGGTGAACCTCGATCGAGGGGGGGCATGCATTCATAGCTTAGGATTCCTTTCATGCCAACACGAGGGAGGGGTGGCTGCTAGCTACTTTGCACTTTGCTAGGGTGAACCTCGGTTGGGGGGCATGCATTCATAGCTTAGGATTCCCTTCGCGCCGGCACAAGGGAGGGGGCTGCTAGCTACTTCACACTTTGCTAGGTGAACCTCGGTTGTGGGGGGGAATGCATTCATAGCTTAGGAATCCCTTCGTGCTGACACGAGGGGGGGGGGGGGCTGCTAGCTACTTCGCACTTTGCTAGGGGAACCTCGGTTGGAGGGGGGGATGCATTCATAACTTAGGATTCCCTTTGTGCCGACATGAGGGAGGGGGGCTGCTAGCTACTTCGCACTTTGCTAGGGTGAACCTCAGTTGGGGGGGGATGCATTCATAGCTTAGGATTCCCTTCATGCCGAGACGAGGGAGGGGGGGCTGCTAGCTACTTCGCACTTTGCTAGGCGAATGAACCTCGGTTGGGGGTGGGATGCATTCATAGCTTAGGATTCCCTTCGTGCTGACATGAGGGAGGAGGAGGGCTGCTAGCTACTTCGCACTTTGCTAGGGTGAACCTCGGTTGGGGGGGAGGGGGCATGCATTCATAGCTTAGGATTCCTTTCATGCCGACACGAGGGGGGTGGGGGCAAGCAATACAGTGCACTTTGCGAGAGAGGTGCCACATCGAAGTTGCATTTGGTATTTGAAAATCAAACCACCCTTTTGATACATAAATTTGGTCCACATGCAAGTGTGTTCGTGTTCTGACCCTCTCCCGCGTCATTTTTCATCAAATTTATGAACATTAGATAAGTCGGATGATGCAACAGACACGGTTCACTCAAACTAACCGTGTGCCACGCCGGTGCACCTGACACACACACATCCGCACAGTACATTGGGCTCCACGAGGCTCCCCCTCTCAAAAATATCTGCCCGCCTCAAGGGTTTTTCTGTTTCATAACACATGGTTGTTATCTCCGGACCGTGTGCGATGTTTATTGTTCCCAATCCCGTCTGCGTCCCTAGAAAATATCTGCCCGCCTCGAGGGTTTTTCTGTTTCATAACACACAGTTGTTATCTCCGGACCGTGTGTGATGCACTATCATCAAAATTTTCAATAGTCCCGCATTTCAATCCCGCGTTTGACTCCCGCGTAGTAAATTTTTCAGTACCCGCGTCATTTCCTCAAACACCCCGCGCCTCCCCCTCCACACACACACACACACAAACACACACCAAAACCTTCTCGGGCGTGCGCGCGCGCACCCACACCCTCCATCGCTCGAAACCCTAGCAAGGTCCCCGTCGGCGTCGCCGTCCCCGCAAGGCCTCCATTGTCAACATCTGTCGGTTTGCCCATGCAGCTTACCCACCGATCTCCATACCCAGGCGACCCTGAGTTTCTTAGATGACGCCTGCCAAACACCCCCTTTCCCACAGATCCCCATCCCCCCACTCCATAGCGTCGTAGCCTAAGCCCACTACGCTTCCCGTGGAGCTCGAGGAGCGACTGGCCCAAAAGAGGTGTATAGCGGTCTCTTCGCCCGACGTCGCCGAGGAAGCTGACGACCATTACTGGCGGCAGCACTCAAGCGGCGGGCTAGAGTATGCAGGCATGTCTCGTCCGCCGGCTACGACATCGAGGTCATTGACAGTGACGGCCTGAGGCGGGCTATGTCACAGGTTAAGTGGCCCACACCCAACCCCTTGGGTTCAACCGCCGTCGATCTCATCCATGGCCCCACCGCTGATCTCCTCTCGCTCGCCGTCAACAATTTGCCATTCTACATTGCCATCGAGCCCCTTTTGTCATTTCTGAAGGACACATTCTGTGACGCTGGCTTGGGATCCACAACTTCCGAGTCAGACCTCATCGACGGCGACCACGAGGAGGGCACCCTTTCCGGCTCTTCCAAGGGGAAAGAGCCCATCTGCTCTTCCAAGGGGAAAGCGCCCGTCTGCGACATCAGGGAGGGCACCTTACAGCCGTGCTCTTCCAAGGGGAAGGAGCCCATCTGCGACAACATGGATCGCATCCAGGGTCCGTGCTCTTCCCACGGGAATGAGCCCATCTGTGACAAGTGAGGAAACCCGTGATTTGTTTTTCTGTGCCTCTTCACAGAGGAAACCCATGATTTGTTTTGTCGAGTCCCTTTTGTAGTGTAGTGAGAATATGTCCAGTTTTAATTGCTATGTCTGGTTGTTTGCAGTATGCCTTGTTTATTTTAGTTGTTTACAATGTGATGCTCTATATGTGCAATAATTTACTGTACAGTACATTTCATCAATCCAGTTTTAAACATACCGATAGGAATGCATATATTTGCTTGTTGTTAAGCCTGTTATAGCTAGCATATGCCTCTTCTAAAGTTTTTTGATTGTTTGGTTGTTTGTAGTTAGCATATGTCCAGTTTCAAATGCTATGTTTGGTTGTTCGTAGTATGCCTTGTTTATTCCAGTTATTCACAATGTGATGTTCTATATGTGAAAGTATGAACTATTGTGCTTAACATGCTTCTCGATGTACCTACACAGGACAACTTTGGAAACAACTGCTGTTTTCCATCGAGGTTAGTTTCATCCCATGGCTTATATCTGCTCACTGTTCAGGATATCGGTAGCTGGTACCATATAGGCCGGCGGCTGATAAGGGACTAATCGGTGAATCAGACTTCTAACTGAATATATCTACAACCCATTTATGGTTAGGTTAACTAGGGCCATATGTAATATATCTGAGGCTACATAGCAACATGCATTGTACTTAATGTCTAAATATGCAACCCTAGGCTACATAGCAACAAGGAAGAGTGTTACATTAATGTTCTAATGATGTCTAGATATACGTAGAAGAGCAGTAGCAGCAAAAACAACACAACCCTGTTTGGATACTCAACTTAGCTAGAGGTTAGAGTTAGTTTCTAGCTCATTACTAAGCCTGAACTAACTCCATCCAAAGAGTTGTTTGGATGGAAGGGTTAGATTGATAATAAATGCACTAGGAGAACTAGCTCCAATTAGCACCTCTTGGTTTGGATAGTTTTTTGGGTGGGTTATAGATGCAACTAGCTCAAACTAGCCCTCATGTTTAGATATATTTTAGGGCTATTTGAGCCCGAACTAGCTCAAACTAACTGTAACCCCTGGATACAGTAGTAGTTAATCAGCCAATAATTTGTAAGAATGCACTAAACTCCTTCCGGCCCATAATATAAGATGTTAATTCATCTAGTATGTGAGTATATTGGATGTTATAAGATACTCCCTCCGTTCCTAAATATTTGCCTTTTTAGAGATTTCAAATGGACTACCACATATAGATGTATATAGACATATTATAAAAGAGTGTTGTGCTACATCATTGTGCAATTGCCGTTTAGCTTCTAATATTAACTTGGTGCTTTTAGGTACATATGTCATTGGTAAAGATCCACGCTTCGACCCTTTCTACGCATGGGGCAATGAGATATCGATGAACGAGCATCAAGTGAGGAAGCTGATAAAGATTGTTAGTAAAATGGGTCCAAAGATGGCAATTAAACTATTTGTTTACACGTTATCCAAGACAACAGTGAACTACATGATGGTAAGTAAGAACTATACAACCTTCTTTTTACTGCCCATAATGAGTTGTGTTAGATGACAATGTCTGAATCTTTTTCCTTTGCAGTGGTTGCCAAAGAAGTTTACTCAAGATTACCTCTCAAACTACATGATTGGTGGGCAGGCAAAGGTTAAAGTATTTCTACCAGAACATGATGATTATCTAGATGTTTTCATGAATACCGTGAAGGATGGGCGGTCGGCCATCACAAGGGGTTGGACTAGAGTCGTTGGTGCCTTTTGCATGGAGGAAGGCACAATATGGGCATTCCGCTTCACCTTGTTCAGCAACCAGAATATATTTTGCCTCTTTCTTTACCATCTTTAATAGTACAAGTATACAACTGTGGTTCATCATTCTTTATTTGGTTCTTATGTAATTCTTGAACATATGTACCTATGAATCGAATAATGCATTTGCTGTTTGAACCTGATGGATATGAATAAAGCTGTAGCATACATTTGAATTCAAATCCAAATCCAGTACAATTTGGAAAAGCAGCAATTACTTAGGGTGAAATTACGCACTCCAGGTTGTTATGACACACACGGTTGGTAAAACACAAACGTTCGCGATATGCACCATAATGTGAGACGGTTCACAGAGAGGAAACGTGTGCAAGCATACACACAGTTGCTGTTTGCAAACCGTGTGCGATGTCAGACAATATCACAAACGGTGCAGGCAAACTAAACATTTGTGTTAGCTGCCTTATTGTACACGATTCACAATCATGAATTGTTTCTGATGAAGTATGCATCGTAAACGTTGCACCACAGGATACCGTGTGCGATAGTTGTCGTGTACGATGATGTTACGACGGTCCGACGTTTCGTAATCCTGTCCGACACTCGTATGACGATTAACTAATCTTCTTAACGGTGAACTGTTTGTGATGGGCCGCGCATCATACACGTTCTATAATAGTGAACCGTTTGTGATGGGCCGCACATCATACATGTTATATAATAGTGAACCGTTTGTGATGGGCCGCGCATCATAAATGTAGCACCACAAAATACTGACTGAAGTGGCAATGCGAGCAGAAACAAGTAGGAGTACTGTAGGGGCCCTATCCCCGACGGTTTCTGGGTCATGTGGGAAGGACCCCCCTATCGCCCACACTCACTTGGCGACGGTTCCAAATGCCGTCGCGGAAAGGGGTTAAAAACCGTTTGTTTAGGACCGACGCGCACTAGTGAGGTGTAGGATTTTGAGATGAGCATCACTTGGAAACCTTTCCTTAGTTTTACCTCGCCCTCCTTTAACAATACGGTGTTTCCTATGACTCAAGAAAGAGAAAATGAAACTACGAAAACAAAAGTCTTCACGCTTCATAATCCTTGCATGAATATCAAGTCTTCAGGATCACACCAATTTCTTCACTTTCAAAGTCTTCAGAAAGCCAAAGTCTTTAGTTGAACACATTCATTTTAGGGGTCGACTTTCTTTGTAAATATCAAACTCCTCATAGACGTATAGACTTGTATACACTCACAAATGCATTAGTCCCTTAACCTATAAGTCTTCAATACACCAAAATCACTAAGGGGCACTAGATGCACTTACAATCTCCCCCTTTTGTGATTGATGACAATATAGGTTAAGTTTTCAATGGGGATAAACATATGAAGTGTAAATATTGATATTGAGGAATTTGATTGGAAGATATAGAAGAACTCCCCCTGAAGATGTGCATATGTGAGGAATTTTCCTTGAAGAGCAAGTGCACATTGTAGAATAGAATCATGGAGATCTCCCCCCTATATCTTGTAATTCATACACACATTTGACATATGATTTGAAGAATTTGAAATGCATGATGAAATATGGTGTCTGATGAAATTCAACATGCGTGCATTAACATATATGAGGAAATAGCATGCAGAAAAACATAGCAAAAGTATCAGACCACCATCGGACTTAAGTTTACAACTCGATCCAACAAATACTTCAGAAGAACGAGAGTTGTAACTTATCAAAAAAAAACACCCATATATAGAGACCCACTTGAAGACTAACTCAAATTTCTCCCCCTTTGTCATCGAATGACCAAAAGGGATGAAAAATGAGGACTAATGCCCCTGAAGAATATCATCATGAAGTCGATGGAGGAGCGCCAGCGTTGTTGGGGTCGTCCGTTGGATTAGGGCCTGCTGTAGTGTCATTCAAATCTTTTTGTTCATCAATCTCGCGCGATGAAGAATATGAACTGGCCACCAAGTGAGGAACTTTGACCTTCTTGAATTTCTTCGAAGGCGGCTGAGACCAGTCAAAGTCCTATTTGAAGCCCATCTGCTTGAGATCTTCATCACCGTAGAGGTGAGACAATACAGCCCAAGTGCGGTCGAAGACTTCATCCAAGTAGTAGTGGTTCTTCTTCACAGTGTTTTGCGTGATTGTCATGTTCTGAAGAATTGAACCAAATTGTCGCTTGACCCACTTGTGATTGCGATCCACCTTCTGATTAAGAATGAGAAGAAGCTCACGGTCAGTCATCACCCTTGGAGCAGTGGCTTGAGGATATTGGTTTGAAGCATTTGCGGCAGTTGTCGGCGTCCTGGGAACGGGGGTTCCCAGACTTGCTGCATGCGGCCCACGGCGTGGCTCCACCAGCGGCCCTGTACGGACCATCTTCACCAGCAAACACTCAAGACCCTCGCGAGGGGCCAAGCCTCACGAGGCGGACAACGCAAGACCTCCTCGGGGCAGCCTCACCAGGCTGGCTCGCGAGGGGCGGAGAGATCAAGGCAAGGGGCACCTCGCGAGGTTCCAATGACGTAAGCCATGACGACCAAGGCCAGGCGGGCGCCAGCGCGTGTAGTGTCCTTGTTTCCCCTTTGGTGCTAAAGAACCAAGTGCAGACGCGGAGTCCCTAGGCATCAAGCAAAGGTTTCCATATCGGTGCACCGAGACCAAGACCAGCAGGACGGCAGGATGGAGGTCACCGTGGAGCCCAAGACGGCGTCATCACCAGAGCCTTTGGTAGGCGAAGACCATCTTTTGTTAGGATAGCTTGTACTAGCTGCCCCCCTTCGAATTAGCCGTTGTGAGACCCCTTCCCGCCTAATATTTGGGAAGAGGACCCGGGCCTCTATAAATAGGGCTAGCCACCACCGTAGCCAGGGATGGGCTAAGCGAGGGACGAGGAGCCTCGACCGCATCAACTCACCAAGCACAAGAGCACCTCTCCTCAGGAGGCTGTTCTTCCCTTGTAACTGTTCATTCCCAGCTCAACAGGCAATCCACCACACCACACTGGAGTAGGGTATCACAGCACATCGGTGGCCCGAACCAGTATAAATCTTGTGTCCCTTTGTTCTACGAGTTCGACGCGCTAAGCCTTGAGATTGCGGTGAGGGTGTGAGCTAGAGGGAGGAGAGATCTTTGTGTGCACCCGAGTGTTCGAACCTCAAGGGTTTTGCCGGAACCCGAAATCCGACATTTGGCACTCCAGGTTGGGGTGCACTGAAGCTTTCCTTCCGTTGATCCACGTTCCGCCGCTCCACCGCATCCATGTCGGACATGCGCCGAGCCTGCACCGAGCGCCAGGCCGCCCTCGCCGCCCGTGTCGCTCAGACAGCCCCTGTCGGCGGGCCTCCCCGTCGTTCTCCATCTCCTGTTGCCAACGCCGCTACCGGCTCGGTGGCAAATGAGCAGCAAGCGTCCTCACTGCTCCCCTCCATGCGGCGGGACGGCCACATCGCCACCCCATCGCTGACTCCGGCCGGCTCATCGTCTTACGCTCGCTGCGCACCCACAGATGTGCAGGCTGCGCTACTCATGGCACGTGAGCTCCTGCGTTACCGCCCGATCGCCGACCTTTACGAGGACTGGTTGGACCGCATCACCGAGCTCGTCAGCACCGCTGGAGGCTCTCCTGCACCATCCCTCTCGCTGCCTCGCCCACCTCCAGCCGCGGGTGATGTAGCTCATGGAGCGCCTCAGCCGTCTCCACATCAAGATGGCGCCCTTGCACCGAGACGTGCGACTCACGGAGCGCCACCACCCCCTCTCCGTCAAGATGGTGTCCTCGCCCCAAGACGTGTGGCCCCGTGGCGTGATCCACCGCGCCTCGTGCCCGCGCACGAAGAAGGAAGCTGCCAAAAGGTTCCCCGGCCACAAGAAAATGCTCCAGCGCTCCCGGCACCACGACAAGACCGCGTGCCACCTATGGCGACGATGCGCGGACATCAAGGGTAGGTTTTGTCTCTGTAGAGGGCCCTAGTGGCCACCGCAGGCTGCCGCACCTTCATTCCCAAGATGCGTAGCATCGTCTGGCCAGGCAAGTTCAAGCCGGACCTGCCTCCTCGCTACGACGGCACCCCCAATCCCATGGAGTTCCTACAGCTCTACGAGCTGAGCATCGAGGCGGCCAACGGCGATGAAAAAGTGACGGTGAACTGGTTTCCCATGGCTCTCAAGGATGGCACTCGCTCGTGGCTCCTGAACCTACCTCCAGGCTCGATCTCCTCCTGGGGTGAGATGCATGACCATTTCGTCGCCAACTTCCAGGGCACTCGCGGCTGCCCTCCGGCCGCGGGGGACTTGCGCCGCATCAAGCAACAGCTAGGAGAGACCCTGCAGAAGTACATCCAACGCTTCAACAGCGTGCGTCTCAAGATTCCCAAGGTGACGGATGAGGCCATCATCTCAGCGTTTTCCGATGGCGTTCGCGACATCAAGATGAAGGAGGAGCTCGCCATCCATGAGGAGCTATGCACGACCCTGGAGCTATTCAACATAGCGACCAAATGCGCAAGAGCTGAGGAAGGGCATCTTTCCCTCCTCGAGCTCCCTGTTGCCGACCCAGAGGAGAAAAAGGCCATGGTCAAGGACGTGAAGCGCAAGGGAGTGGCCGTACTCGCGGCAGAGCCAGACACAAAGCGCGGCTGGGACCTCCCCGAGTCGTCCAAGGGCGGCCGTCCGTTCTGCGCCTTCCACAATGTGCGCAGCCACAACACCAACGACTGTCAAGAGCTCAGGGCCATTCGAGATGGACGCTTCAGTCGACGCCCCGAGCGCAACGACCGGGGCTACGACCGAGGAGGAGGACGAGGCAGAAGACGTTGGGACGACCACGGCCCCCGCCAGGAATGGCGCGACCAGCCTCACGAGGACCGCTGGCAGGACCGGCCTCGTGAGGGCGCCTGGAGGGACCAGCCTCGCGAGGACAATCCTCAGGGCAATCCTGGTCTCCCTCCGCTGCCGCCACCACCAAGGAGGAATGACGAACACCATCAGGACGAAGGGGCTGGGGGCTTCCAGGAGCCGCGCGCCATCGCTTGCATCTTGGGTGGTGCCCAGGCCCCATCTTCCAAGCGCATCTTCAAGCAGTTCTCTCGCAAGGTGAATGCAGCCCTCCCCAAGCTCGAGGCCACGCGCCCGCTCAGATGGTCCAAGTACGCTATCACCTTCAGCTCAACGGACCAGCTCAAATGCGCGGCAACCGCCGGCGTCCTCCCGATGCTCTGTTCACCTGTCATCAGCAATGTCCAAGTCACCAAGACCCTCATCGACGGTGGCGCAAGGCTCAGTGTCCTGTCCTTCGAGACATTTGACAGCCTCCAAGTGCCATACAATCAGCTTCAGCCCACCAAGCCTTTCTCAGGAGTGATCGACGGCTCCACCACCCCAATAGGGCAAGTTCGTCTCCCTGTTACGTTCGGCTAGAACGACAACTACCACACCGAGCTCGTCGAATTCGACGTCGCCCACATCCGTCTGTCGTACAACGCCATCCTCGGCTACAACGTCCTCAAGATGCCGGGAAGTGGTGGAATCATCACGGTCCCCTGAGAAGAAAGAGATGCGGTGTGCTCCCTCGAGCGCGCCTTCCAAGCCGCAGCATATGAAGACCCTGACAACGCGCTGCGCCTCAGGGGAGCAGTGCCTCTAGCGGTACCACCTCAGGATCAGCGCCCGCACCTGGGGTGCCTCCCTCCCTCGCATAGGAAGGCGCGCCTGGCGCCCTCCTCTGGCAGGGCTCGGGGGCTCTCTTCTAGAGGGCCTCAGACCTGGCCAACATCACAAGGGAGGCGCTCGGGCACCACATGGAGGCGTGCTTCATGGCACGTTTCCCTCAAGAGGGCACCGGGCGAGGAGTGCCCGGTGCTTAGGAGTTCATCATCAAGGCCACTCATGAGCTTCAGGAAGCAAGAGCGATACACGGCGACCGCCGCCCACCTATTGTAGCTCCCCACCCAGGCGAGGGTAGCGAGCTGCGCGCCTGCATCGACATCCCAGGACTCAACAGGGCCGCACCTGAGGAGTGCTTCTGGCCTTCACGTGCTGGCCGGTGTGAGGGTCCGCCTCACAGCTATGTTCGCATGCCATTTGGCCTGCCTAGTGTGGCGGCCGCTTTCCAGTGCAATCTGCGGAGCATCATGGCGACCCAGTAGGCCAGGCATCACGTGGTCTTGAAGGAGATGGAGATGGTCCTCAAGAGGTCACCCGAGGGTCTCAACGGCTTGTGAGGAGCGGCTTCTTCAGCGCGCACCTTTAACTACCCCAACGCTCCTTCGACAACAAAACCAGGTGACATTTTCCAAGTTCATTCAGCTGGGAGCGCCCCTCGGGCTGCCCTATTCCCAGGTCGCTTGGGCCCATCCCTGCGGCATGTATCCTCTTGCATCTTTAGCTTACCCTGCTGGGGGCGCCCCTTGGGCTGCATCATCCCCAGGCCGCTCGGGTCCCACCTAGTGGCATGTATCGTTCTTGCATTTACCTAAGCTAGTTTGCTTTCCATGCATGCATTATTTATGGTCATTACCTCCTTGATTATCACACACCACGGGAGCCATGCGCCGATCGTCTTTCTTCAGGATCCTTCGCATACGAAGGCTAGGCACGGCGTCTGTGCTCGGGTCCGTCCCTGCACCGTCGATAAATCCAACGACTGAGCTCTGTCTCGCGGGCCGGTCCTGTTCACATCACCTTCTGGGGTCATTGGTGCTTGGCCTTCTCGTGCGATAACCTTAGGAGATTCGTTCGGCGCAGGTTGCCTAATCATCTCGCCGGAACACAGCAGTCAACAAGAACCAAGACTAGGCGCAACCCGCCTTGAGGTAGGGCCTCGTGAGTCCCGCGCTGGCTAACGAGTGCCCAGACACACCTCGTCTAGCCCTGCCATGCAAGCCATGTGTCAGGGCGGGGTTGTACACGCCCCGGGGGCTCCACTCAGAGGGAGCCCTCACCCATGCACCAGTGGAAGCACCATGCTCCGCTGGTAGTCGACACTGCCAAGGAGCGGCTATGCCCATGCAACTGCGGAAGTGCTATGCTCCACGCTGGTGATAAACAACTGAGGGCGGCCTCACGGCTGTATCAACCTCAGGGAGCCTCCGAGCTCAGTGTCTGGCCTCATCGCAACACCTCCCCTCGGGAGAATCGCGCGAGGGGGCTGGGCACGGGGGTTGCGCTCGGGTCACGCCCAAGCGTACGCCACCCTGCCAGGTCCCTCGGACCTGGTCGTCGCCCTCCCTCCCAAGCGGAGCCAAGGTATGAAGGCCGTTAAAATGTCAAGGGGGACTCCTGAGCATCGCGACTCAGGAGCCTAACTGGCCACGTAGCCCCTCACTCCTTGGTCTGTCCTGGTGATTCGGACGGTCCAATGGCGGCTAAGGTATGTGCGGGGTCGGGCCCTGCCGACGTAGAACGCTAGGCATACTCCCGCATCTCCTTTCTATAAGCTGTTTGCGCGTCAAGGGGAACTCTTGAGCATCGCGACTCAGGAGCCTAACTGTCCACGTAGCCCCTCACTCCTTGGTCCGTCCTGGTGATCCGGACGGTCCAATGGCGGTTGAGGTATGTGTGGGGTCGGGCCCTGCCGACGTAGAACGTAAAGCAAATAGGAAGGAAATCGCAAAATCTCAAGCAAATATTACAAGACATATTGTTCTTCCGATACCAAACGCAAGTTTAAATGCCTCCATGAGGCATGGTGCATATCGTAGGAGCTAAGCAGGAAAGGAGCCGCCAGCAGGTCATCTCGTCATCCCCGGACGCCGCCTCGCCCGCAAGGGATGCTTCTCCCATAGTGGCGTTGCCCGCACCTGCACCACCCGCCAGAGTTGCAGGATCTGCAACACCGCCAGTTGAGGGCGCATGATCGAAGGTGCAGAACCTCTTCAACAGGGCCTCCACCCGACCCTTCATGACTTCGGTAGCAACTGCGAAGCGCTCGGTGTCCAGAGGCTCTAGCAGCTCGTCAAGGTGGGCGGCAGGATCGCGAAGATGGAGGTGGCTGAAGACGCGCGTCAACGCGGCTGAGGAAAGGATGTGAGCTTCTGCCTCTACCAAGGGGCCGATACCGCTCACGACTTCCTCAAGCGCCTTGACCAGATAAGGAAGCAGCTGGGTGGGGCCCTCGTCGTCGGTAGCCAGCGGATCCTCCAAGCCCTTCTCGTAGAGCGACCACAGCGCCACGCGAGACCTCTACTCGAGGGACTTGAAGGCCATGCGGTCTTCGGCCAGGACTTGTGCCTTGGCTTCCAGCTCGACCTTCTCTGCCTCCACCTTCTGCTCCAGCTTCTCTAGCCGGCGGTGCTCCGCAGCCTGTGCCTCCGCCAACTGCTCAAGCTCGGCATCACGACCCCTGACAGCGTACTCCCGGGCCTTCATCTTCTCCTCCTCTGCCATGCGGCCCCGAGCTTCGTCCACACGCTCACTGCGCAGGGTCTTCAGTTCGGCCTCCAGCAGCTGGCAGCGATCTTGGGCGGCTCCAGCATCCTTGAGTGCTGCCTCGCGGGCAGCCACAGCTTGGGCGGCGGCCTGCTTGTCCTTCTCGGAGTCCACCACAGCCTGGCTCAGCGCTGCCCAGACGACCATGTCGGAGTGGAGCCAGCCAGAGATCAGCTCCAGGCACCCGGCCACCAGGCGACGGGCGGTGCCTTGAAGATCCTCCCACATCAAGGTCAGTGCAGAAAGAGCGCGCTCCAGGATGTCGGGGGAGGCGGAAGAATCCGGGGTCGGCAGAGCGGCGGAGGAAGGAAGAGGCAGCGTCGTCACGATGGCCTGGGAGGCTGAGGGCTACTGAGCTTTGGGGACCTCAGCAGCCATGCCGGACGCCGGCGCCTTCGGTGCTAGCGGGGCCATGGGGGCTGCCTCCTCCAGAAGACGCTCCCCCAAGTTTCGCAAGGACGATCGGGCCGGGGAAGCGCGAGCACCGCCACCGTCCTTTCCTGCGGAGGAGGGTGCGGCCACTGCAAGTGATTTGGCCCTGAGCAGTAATGCTGCGTCCTCCTTCCTTTTCTTCGCCGCGGGCGTCGGCCTAGTCAAGCAATGGAAGGCGTCAAGAATCGGCGGCAGAAGCAGGAACAAGGAAAGACAAGGATACTGACTGGTCCACCGCGGCATAGTCCCTCTGCTTTCTAAGCTTGAAGCCTGAGAGTCTACCAGCCTGAGGCACGGGCACAAGGGCTCTAGGCGCAGAAGAGGGGGCATCAGACAAGCTGGAAGGAGCTTCAGGCAGCGATAGAACAGGGGCGTCGTCTCGGGAGACCAGCGCCGACCTTCCTCTCGTCGGAATCCCGACCGGCGACTTCCTCCGGGGACTGACCTTGGACCTCGAGGAGCCCCTTGCAGTACGCAGCTCCTCCCTTTCCAGGAGGACATCAGCCTTGTCATCATCATCAGGCAGGGTGCGGAGGATGTCGGCCTTGCGCAAGGGGGAGGTCTCCCCCGCCCCTTCGCGGGTCACCTCCGAGTCATGCTCCTCCTTTCCCTCTTCTTTCTCCTACCCCTCCTCGCGAGACTCGCCGGAAGACATGACCACTGGAGTTGTCATCACCGAGATGTTCGTGGGCGCAGGCGGCACGAGCCCACGCTCGTCGAAGACAGGAAGAGTGGCAACAACCTTCGCCCCATCCGGGCGGCGGTACAAGGGAACAAGGCCATCAGGTGTGTACCCTTGGTCGTCCCCGACCAAGGAACAAAGAGTCGAGCGCAATTCCTCATCGAAAAGGGGCTCCGTGCGCAGGCGGAGGTCGTCCCTTCGTCTCCAAGCTTCCACAGTGGGTGCGGGCGCGACTGGAGGGGAGCCACGCGCTGCGCCATGAATTCTTGGGAAATCATGGCCCCCGTCAGCTTTGCCGTTCTTGAGTCGCTGGGCTTTAGGTCGGAGGTCATCCTCTCCAGCACCTGCGTCGCCCGCTGGTCGGTGAGCTTCGCACGAAGCCATCCCTCGTGGGACACATGCATCTCCGTCGGTAGCACCAACCGAGGGTGGACGGGCTTGGCGTCCATCAGGACCCACTTGCTCCTGAAGCTCTCGGCCTTCTTCTTGGCCTTCGAGATGGCATTGGTGTTGTTGGCCGCGATGAAGCCAACGCACCCTAAGAAGGGGCCCTCCTTAAGCCGAAGAAAGAAGAAGTGGCGCAACAGCGCCACTAACGGCGTCACTCCGATGTACGCCTCGCAGTAGAAGGCGAAGATCGACAGGAGAATGACGGAGTTGGGATGAAGATGGAGGGCATGGATCTTATAGTGACTGAGGACGGAGAAGAAGAAGTCGGAGAAGGGGGGAACCAACCCAGCGATGATGCTGCTCGTGAAGAAGGGGTAGAAAGTGCTGCCAGGGGCCTCAGGCTCGGTGGAGCCGACCCGGAGCACAGTCTTCCTCTTCTCGTCGCCCTCCGCCGTCATCAAGTGTGCGGCGGCAAGGTTCTTCTCTGACACGCTTGGCGCTTCGAGCGCGGGTTCATACTAGGATGGCGAAGGAGTAGCCCGGGCTTTCTTGGGCGCCATCGACGGCAAGCTCAAAGGAGGACCTGGGTGGATCTAGAGTCTCTGGGAACGAAGGGTAAGAAAGGGGATCTTGAGCAAGACGAAGGAAAGCAATGAAGGCAAATGCAGCCTGCGCCAGCCTTTTGTCAGTCGGGCAGTTGCTGAGGCAGCATGCAAAAGCGGAGACACCTATGTCCAATCAACCGCCACATGTCAAATGAGGCCACATGTTGTTGGGGCCCATGGCGCTCCGAACTTGCCCCTTGGCTTCGCCTCGAAGCCAAGTCCGAGCGCGCCTTGGGCCTAGGGGCTACTACCAGCGTCCTAGGAATGGGGGTCCCCAGACTGGCCTGCCTGCGGCCCACGGCGTGGCTCCACCAGCGGACCTGTACGGCCCATCTTCACCAGCAAACACTCAAGACCCTCGCGAGGGGCCAAGCCTCGCGAGGCGGATAACGCAAGACCTCCTCGGGAGCGGCCTCACCAGACTGGCTCGTGAGGGGCGGAGAGATCAAGGCAAGGGGCACCTCGCAAGGTTCCAGTGATGTAAGCCATGATGACCAAGGCCAGGCGGGCACCAGGCGGGCGCCATCGCGTGCAGTGTCCTCGTTTCCCCTTTGGTACTAAAGAAGCAAGCGCAGGCGCGGAGTCCCGAGGCATCAAGCAAAGGTTTCCATATCGGTGCAACGAGACCAAGACCAGCAGGACAACAGGATGGACGTCACCGTGGAGCCCAAGACGTCGTCATCACCAGAGCCTTTGGCAGGCGAAGACCATCTTTTGTTAGGATAGCTTGTACTAGCTGTCCCCCTTCGAATTGGCTGTTGTGGGATGTAACACCCCGGATGTAACTTGCCATAATTGTAACTCCGACTCTGCCATTTTCGGTGTTAAGTTATGAGATTCCCTTCGTGGTCGGGTTTTTGTCTTTGTTTTGCATTTTGTTCATGCCATGCATTTCATATCATGTCATCATGTGCATTGTATTTGCATACATGTTCGTCTCATGCATCCGAGCATTTTCCCCGTTGTCTGTTTCTCAATTCGACACTCCTACGTGCACTGGCGTACCCCGTTTGTCTCTTTTCATGAGCGTGTGTTAAACATTCTCGGAATGAACCGAGATTTGCCAAGCGGCCTAGGTACACCACCGGTAGACCGCCTGTCAAATTTCGTGCCATCTGGAGTCCGTTTCATACTTCAACAGTTAACCGGGGTGCCGCAAAGTCCTCGTGTCTGTTGCAGCCCAACACCCCTCCAAATCGGCCCAATAACCCTTCCAAACCACATCCATGTTCTCCGCCGTTGGATCACGACCGCGTGGTCGAAAACTACACTCCATTTGGACACTCCTACCTCCTCGTAGCTATAAATATGTGCACCCCGTCCAATTTCGCGGTCTAAACCTAGCTCTCCCTCTCCTCGCGCCGCCGGACATGTCCGCGCGTCGCCGGACGAATCCTGCCGCCGCCCTACGCCAGTGAGAGGGCGCCACGTATCCCGAGACGCTCCCACCACCGCCACGGCCCGCGGGGCCCGAGTCAGGCCCGCGCGAGCCCGCGTGCCTACCGCCGCCTGCCGCCCGAGGCCCGTCGCCGCGCCGCCCGCTTCTGCCGTCCGCGCCGCGTCGACCGCTGCCCTCCACGACGCTGGTCGCCGCCGACCAAGCTCCGCCACGCGCCGACATCACCGGCGTCCCACGCGCCGTTGCGCATCTTCCCGCCGCTTCGCCGCCCGCGCCCCTGCGCACCTCGCCCGTCGCCTCCGTCCGGGCGCCGCCGCCGCCCGACAGCGAGCTCGCCGGCGCCGCCTCCTGCGCCCCCCCCCCCCCCCCCCCCCCCCCGCCCCCCCCCCCCCCCGTCGACGCTACCGTCAAGCCCGTCGCCGAAGCATCGCCGGATCCCCCGCCCCCGGATCGGGACGAGATCCACCAATAAACCAACCAAACAGTGTTCGGATCCGCTCCATCCTGCACCGTTCGGTCCACTTTCCCTCGAGGTCGTTTTCCCTCTAAGTCCTTTGTCTGCAACATATTATGCCTCTGTTCATCATGCCATAACTCCATGACCGTAGCTCTGTTTCATACGCATGATATATCATAATGTTCATTGGGAGATGCGGGGGCAGACATGTCTGCGTATCGCCGGACGAATCCCGCCGCCGCCCCGCACCAGTGAGAGGGCGCCACCTGTCCCGAGCCGCTCCCACCGCCGCCGTGGCCCGAGTCAGGCCCGCACGAGCACGCGTGCCTGCCGCCGCCTGCAGCCCGAGGCCCGTCGTAGCGCCGCCCGCTTCCGCCGTCCGCGCCGCGTCGGGCGCTGCCCTCCACGACGCCGGTCGCCGCCGACCAAGCTCCGCCACGCGCCGACATCGCCGGCGTCCCGCGCGCCACGGCGCATCTTCCCACCGCTTGGTCGCTCGCGCCCCTGCGCACCTCGCCCGTCGCCTCCGTCCGGGCGCCACCGCCACCCGACAACGAGCTCGCCGGCGCCGCCTCCTGTGCGCCCCTCGTCAGCGCCGCCGTCTCGCCCGTCGTTGGAGCATCGCCGGATCCGCCGCCCCCGGATCGGGACGAGATCCACCAAGAAACCAACCAAACAACGTTTGGATCCTCTCCATCCCGCACCGTCCCGTCCACTTTCCCTCGAGGTCGTTTTCCCTCTAAGTCCTTTGTCTGCAACATATTATGCCTCTGTTCATCATGCCATAACTCCATGACCGTAGCTGTGTTTCATACGCATGATATATCATAATGTTCATTGGGAGATGCTCTTCATTTCATTCCATTGTGGCATGCTTGTTTGAGTCCATCTTGATGCCCAAATCCTTGATGCAAGAGTGCTATAAAATGTTTACTCCTGTTACTTAGCAGATTATGATGTTTTTTCGTTTTTGTTACATTTGTTGTGTGCATCATATGAGCATGTGCTCTACAGGTGTTTTGATCTATGCCATGTCGTCTTTATAAGGGTGCATGCCATGTATTTTTGTGATCAACGTGGTAACTAGCACAAGAATGCAAAGTAGCCTTCGTGATATTGCTGATTTCAGGGACTTAGGATTATGCTAAGTCATTTCCCTACTGTTATTTTGATGCCATGTAAACATGATGCTACAGTGAGATCCATGCTTGTTTTGAGCACCTTCAGTAAGGATGTTTTGGACATATGGTTATGCTCTATCCATCCATGCCCATGTTTGCAATTATGGAGTGCCCTAGCATGTCTTAATCTTGCTCTACTTTTGCTATAAAATGTTCCTGGCAGATTGTTTACATGTTAATCAATTTTGCCATGGGTGTTGTTATTGATCCATGCATGCTATGAACTTGATCTTGCCGTGGTTAGCTTCATGAACATGTCTTCTTGCTGTTAGTATGCTTATCTTGTCATGCAAGGCTTTGTGATGAGTGATTTGAGCTCGCGAAGATGCTTTCATAATTCTGTTTATGCCATGCTCAGTTTTCTGCTATGTCTGAAACTGTTAATAAAACTTGCTATGTTCACAAGGGTGCCATCATATCTTCTGTGCCTTTTTGGCTCATGGTCAGTAAGGGACTTTTGATCTATGCATTTAGTAGATTCATGCCATGCCTTGTAGTGCTATGATATGTTCCTGTAGCATGTTGTTTTCTTGCTCTAAACATGGCTTCCTGATGTTATTTCCTGGCATGTTAGTATTTTCACTAAGTCTGTGAAGCTGATATCTTTTGCACTTTTTCCATGCTTGTTTGAACCTGCTCTGGTGTGATTTAGCCGTAGCCCAGTGTTCATGTTTTGTCAAGCATCTTGAGTAGATCACTTCCATATGCTTTGTTGCTATGTTGGAGTGCAGTAGCTTAGTTTCTTGTTGCATTCTAGATGGCATCGTGCTGTTAATCGCAGAATTGTGCCATTCTTGTTTTGCTTGCCATTTGCAAACCGTGCATCCGTTTCCGGCGATCTTTATATCGATTTCGACCGAAATCATCTCAACTTTGCAGTGGCACACTTGTTTTCCAAGTTGATGCCTTGTTCATCCTTTTCCTTCTAGAGCACGCATATGCATTGCATATCACATCTCGCATATCATGCCATGTTTTGCATCATGTTGATTGTGCATTGCACCGTGGTTGATTGTTCTTCCTTTGCTTGTGTTCTTGCTGTGGGTAGAGCTGGGAGACGAGTACGTGATCGAGGAACCTATTGAGTACGCTAACGAGGATCAAGCTTTCGTCAACTCTGAGAACTTTGCAGGCAAGATGACCATACCCTCGAAATCACTTCTATCTTTGCTTGCTAGTTGTTCGCTCTACTGCTATGCCGCGTTACCTACCACTTGTTATATCATGCCTCCCATATTGCCATGTCAAGCCTCTAACCCACCTTTCCTAGCAAACCATTGTTTGGCTATGTTACCGCTTTGCTCAGCCCCTCTTATAGCGTTGCTAGTTGCAGGTGAAGTTGAAGTTTGTTCCTTGTTGGAACATGGATATTGTTGGGACATCATTATTATCTCTTATTTTACTTTAATGCATCTATATACTTGGTAAAGGGTGGAAGGCTCAGCCTTATGCCTGGTGTTTTGTTCCACTCTTGCCGCCCTAGTTTTCGCCATACCGGTGTTATGTTCCTTGATCTTGCGTTCCTTACGCGGGTGGGTGTTATGGGAACCCCTTGATAGTTTGCTTCGAATAAAACTCCTCCAGCAAGGCCCAACCTTGGTTTTACCGTTTGCCATCTAAGAATTTTCCCTTGGGTTCCGCGGACTCAAGGGTCATCTTTATTTTAAACCCCCGGGCCAGTGCTCCTCTGAGTGTTGGTCCAAACTGGGCGATGTACGATGCCCCCTGGGCAACCAGGGTCTATGCCAACCCGACGTCTTGCCCATCCGGTGTGCCCTGAGAACGAGATACGTGCGACTCCTATCAGGATTTGTCGGCACATCGGGTGGCTTTGCTGGTCTTGTTTTACCATTGTCGAAATGTCTTGTAACCGGGATTCTGAGACAGTTCGGGTCTTCCTAGGAGAAGGAATATCCTTTGTTGACCGCGAGAGCTTGTGATGGGCTAAGTTGGGACACCCCTGCAAAGTTTGAACTTTCGAAAGTCGTGCCCGCGGTTATGGGCAGATGGGAATTTGTTAATATCCGGTTGTAGAGAACTTGACATTTAACTTAATTAAAATGAATCAACCGCGTGTGTAGCCGTGATGGTCTCTTTTTGGTGGAGTCCGGGAAGAGAACACGGTCTCGTGTTATGTTTGAACGTAAGTAGCTTCAGGATCACTTCTTGATCACTTTTAGCTTCTCGACTGTGCTTTGCTTCTCTTCTCACTCTCATTTGTGTAAGTTAGCCACCATATATGCTAGTGCTTGTTGCAGCTCCACCTCACTACCCTTTCCTACCTTTAAGCTTAAATAGTCTTGATCGTGAGGGTGTGAGATTGCTGAGTCCCCGTGACTCACAGATACTTCCAAACAGATGCAGGTGCCGATGCTGCCAGTGCAGGGGACGCTACCGAACTCAAGTGGGAGTTCTACGAGGATTTGGGCCGTTACTATGTTTCTTTTCCGGATGATCAGTAGAGGAGCCCAGTTGGGACGATCGGGGATCTAGCATTTGGGGTTGTCTTTCTTTATTTTGGTTCCGTAGTCGGACCTTTGATTCTACCTTGGATGATGTATGATATATTTATGTATTGTGTGAAGTGGCGATTGTAAGCCGACTCTTTATCCCTTTCTTATTCAGTACATGGGATGTGTAAAGATTACCCCTCTTGCGACATGCCTACCATACGGCTATGCCTCTAAGTCATGCCCCCCCCCACGTGGGAGATATAGCCGCATTGTGGGTGTTACAAGTTGGTATCAGAGCCTTCCCCAACTTAGGAGCCCCCTGCTTGATCGACTCACTGATGTTGTTGAGTCTAGAAGAAAATGTTTTTAGTCTTAGGAATATATATATCGGAGAGTAGGATTCTTTTTACTCCTTAGTCCCTTTGTCGCTCTGGTGAGGCCTCCCGACGTAGAGTTTTGACTCTTCTCTCCTAAAATTTCACGATTTTTTTAGGGTCACGCGGGTATCTTGGAATCGTTCCGATAGTCTTGTGACGAGAACATTGTTCTTGGTGCCTCCTGACATTTAGGGGTTGTGGCAGTGTCCCGGGGAGTTGAGCTCCGAGGTGTTTTCATCACAATTTTATCGTCGCAATTCTGGAATACCTGAGTTCGCCGACATCAAAAATCTCTTTTATGCAGTTGTTGGTGAGATAACATCGACGCCACCCAGTACTGGGGCGGGAGTTCGGGAGTATAGCCATAACTCATATAACGGATGCTTTTCGAAGGTTTCTTGATTATGTGTTGAAGGATGGATACAGCTGGATGTAGGATTTGCTAGTTTTGGGTGAGATATTATGCTTCCCCTGTATCCCCAACACCTGATTGCATAACCAGAAAGTTTCGGGAGTTTTATAGGTGGGAATTCAAGTAGCTCTAGTGTTTCTTCCCGCAGATATTTGGTTTGTGATTGGGTAATCCTTACCAATTATTTGTTCATATCCGTACCTTGTTGATTTGTTCTTCTACCTTTATCTAAGTGGCTTCTCAACTTTATGGAAGTGTGATGGTTTACTTTGGAATTCATTTGTTCATTCTTGTTCGAATGTTAAGGCTATATGTTGCAATTTTGATCCATTGATTGAGCTTGAATATATGTCTTTCAAGATGCTAACGGATGTCAACCTCTTTAGGATGGATCCAACGCATTGGAATCCGAACCCTCCGCCACCACCTCCACCTCCGGAGGCATGGCAAGCTGTCATGGCAGCCACCAACGCCAACACTCAGATGCTTTTGCAACTCTTGCAAGAGCGCAACCAAGGGCAAGGCAACCAAGGAAAACAAGGCCAAGGCAACAATCAGCCTCAGTTTGCTACCCTCAATCAGTTCCTCGCAAACCAGCTGAAGTCCTTCAGAAACTGTGTCGAGGCCACAGACGCCGACGACTGGCTCGTGGATATCTGCAAACATTTTGAGTGTAGCAATGTCAGGCCTGAGGACTTTGTCAAGTTTGCTTCGTTTCAACTCAAAGACCAAGCTACTGAGTGGCTTCAACAATACAGAGATTCTAGAGGAGGTCGTGTGATTACCTGGGATGATTTCCGCCGAGACTTCAAAGCTCATCACATTCCACAATGTTTTAGTGAGAGTAAGCGTGAGGAGTTCCGCAATCTCAAGCAAGGCAGCATGTCTGTGTATCAATACAATATCCGGTTTCAGAAACTTGCTCGCTTCGCTAAACAAGACGCCCCTGATGAAAAGAGCATGATTTATCAATTCAGAGGTGGCCTCAGAGAAGATCTGCAATTAGCTCTCGTGGTTCTTGAGCCGACTAAGTATGATGAATTCTACAACATGGCACTAAAGCAAGAGGCCGCTCAGATTAAGTGTGATGCTTCTAAGAAGAGAGTCAGGGATGCAGCTCAATCTTCTTCTTCAACTCAAGTGGCAGCTAAGCAACAAAAGTTTTGGTTGCCTCCTCCTCCTTCATTTCGTCAGCCTTACCAGCAGAAGAGCAAAGGTGGAAGTGGATCTTCCCACCCACCCAACCCAGGCCATCAGAACAAAGCTCAGTGTCATACTCCAAGTTCAAGTGCTCCTTATCACCGTCCGCTCTCAGAGGTTACTTGCAACAAGTGTCATCAGAAAGGGCACTATGCAAACAAGTGCTTCAACCAAAGGCGCCTTACACCTCCTCCTCCTGTGAGATCTGCCAGCAATGCAGTGGTCAAGCATAATTCCAAGTCGGCAAGGGTCAACATGATGAACGCAACTCAGGCAGAGGATTCTTCAGAAGTGATCATGGGTAATATTCCAGTTAATGACATTCCTACAAGAGTCTTATTTGATACTGATGCATCTATTTCATTCATATCAAAGCCTTTTGCATCCATGCACGATTTGCATACTGTCGATTTGCCTAAGTCGATAGCGGTTTCCTCTCCGGGTGTGTTCATGAACACCAAAATGATGGCTCCAGATGTTTCCATCAAGATGGGAGACTATAAATTTTTGTCTTCTCCAATGGTCCTCGGTGACTCAGATATTGATCTAATTCTCGGCATGGACTGGCTTTCTAATCACAAGGCTCAGCTTGATTGTGCTGCCAAGAAAATTCAATTGACACACTCTTCTGAGGATGTGATCATCTATGCCGCTCGGGATGATACCATTCTACTATTTTCTCTCAATGAGAAGGGCGAGTTGAATGCCATCTCTTAGATTCTAGTCGTTTGTGAATATCAAGACGTCTTTCCAGAAGAGCTTCCGGGAATGCCTCCTCACCGGCCAGTTGAATTCGTTATCGATCTTGAGCCTGACACGGAACCTGTTTGCAAATGTCCTTA